>NC_060119.1:433082153-433385183 GCF_021461395.2 Schistocerca americana | reverse complement strand
CAGTGTCAGCCCAGTTTGCAGGTTAATATAAGTTTAATTTAGTGTTTTGTTTATGTATTTTTGTAATATTTGTAATGGCTGTGAATTACCTAAAGTTTTGTATTTATTTTTTGTGTTTCATGTACGGAGAGGGCTGCGCAACGAACGGAGACAGCATCTTCGCTGCCGGGGCCGGAGAGAGAAAATTGCTGGCCACTTTACGTCGCGGGTCGATAGCCAAAGAGCAACAGAAGATCCTGAAACCGAGTTGTTGCGTCGTGCTTCTAAAAATCAAAAAAATAAGAATTTGTAATGTTTGTACAACAATGACGTCATAGAAAGTTTAATCATGTTGTAAATGTTCAGTTCTATCTTGTCAAGGCTCAGATTCACGTCTATATGTAGGAAGATAATAAACTAGTGGATGCTACTAAAGTTTAAATACGTGTTCCGAGAATTTATTTATGAAGAATTATGTTACGTAATTTATTTGACAAGATTATTAATTTTGACAACGTTCATCGCGAGTTTGATTCTTGAAAGTTTATTCAATGTCGTTCTAATATTTATTAAAGCAGATCACTTGCATTGATATAATTTCTGAGAAGAAACAAACGACATCTAAATTGAAAAAAGTTTGCGCAAACGAATTGGCCTGAGTGACGTAATTCTGCGCATACGACTCAAGTGATGTTTTACAGTTTCGTTCAAGAACGATTCAGAGACAATTTAAAAACAGTTTAAATAACTTTGAAGTGTGTTGTAACTGACGTAGGTGACGAAGTCTGCACATGGTCATATGTCAAATGAAAATCATTTAAACAAAACTTACGTCGTTACACTACACGCCCAGCTTCACAAAGATTCCAGTTTCAGATACACCACGAACAAAGAGTACTATTATACAGTAGATATCTGCCTACAGAGACGTTTGGGAAAAGAAAGTGAGAGGTAGGTTTCAACATATTGTCGGCGTCAACGTCTTTACAGAGTACATGAGGACAAGGTTCGGGAAGGAAATCCGTCTTCTTCTTTTCCTTTCATCCCGTAATTAGGCTTAATCGATTTACGAAAAAACACACAAAACCAAATTGTGGACGGACGGACAGTCATTTGCCTTAACCAGTGCGCCACATCCGTCGGCAGGGATTGCTGGAGGCACGATAAGCTGTCACCTGCTGACGTGTGATGTGCACCACGTGTTTCCATCTTGTCCCGCCACATGCCCAGCACAGAGTTGACGTGGCGCAATGTTTTTTCATGCACATCGAAGATCCCTAAACTAATAGACACAAGTACGAAAATGTGAAACATTTCATTGCATGTAAAAATGTAGAACTTTTTTTGGAACAGGTATCGAAACATATCAGCTATCATGGAAACTCACCAACACCGCCACTACTCATTTAGGAGTAATTGCGAAAGACCGCCCGATAATCTGCACGCTGGAGAACGCCTTCTTCGCCAGGATACTGGCTCTTGCAGAAACAAGAGGCGTCTGACGAGTACAAAGTCAAGGGCCAGAAATGATGTATTATAAATGAAACATCAAAGCAATTAGCGTTTCGACCACTTCATGGGATGTATTACACACTGAAGTTCATGACAACTGTTCTACTGAAAATTCAAACTTGTGTCTAACAGTGTTGAGGTGAGACTGTGTCCAGTTACGTTTCCTTTGCAGACAAGAGGGGTCTCCATTACCTCAAACTGTTACTGTGACTTTCTGGCACATGCAGGATATCTTCCAGTGACAGTAATACGAGTTTTGCTCCAACAGGATGATAAGCAGGGATGAGAGAGTACTGGATCTTTCAGGAAGAATAGAACTATTCAGGTCATGCACAGGGCTAAATCGCACTTGGCTGTTATTAGTTATTTGTGATTAGCGATTTCCCAGCACCCCGTTACATTAATCAGCTCCAATCAGTCATGGGGAAGCTCATGTATAATATAAAATTTATTGTAACACTGCGAAACCCTGCCTGTTGTCTTAGCTGTGGATACTTCTTATGGGATCGACAAGTGCGCTCCCACAAGATTGGTTCTTCTGGCAGATCAATTGCTTTTACCTCTAGAACTTTCAATAAAGCGTAGTGTAACTACAGTCAGTTTGAAAAACAGAGATGCTCAACATTATCTATGGTGTTACGAAATTCCACCAGCATTTTATCGTCGGAAGTTCTTTTCGCTGATAGATCACTGGATTTTGATAGCCTTTATCAATCCTGCCAAGCTCGCCCAAGCTTGGAAAGTGCAAAAATTGCAACTGTGGTCTTTGATATGGTCTAATTATCAGTATGAGTTGTTGTACAGGCCCAATGCACAACATTCGACAGCTGACGTGTTGCAACAGTTACCGGCTGGTGCCGACACAGCGTTTGATTCGTCTGGGGAATCACGTTTTCAAATCGGTTCTCAGGAAATTGAATGTCTTCATAATTTTCCTGTGCACTTTCGGCGTGTTGCCACACCAGTTGCTTTTGACACAGCTCTTCAGGTTGATTTGCAATACGTGCGTGGTTGGTGGCCCTGCAGTTTGAAGGAAATACTGCCACCAGTGGCCCGGTGCTATTTTTCACGTCGTCGCGCGCTTTCTGCGCTATCAGATTTTCTGCTGTTGCATAGAGAGAACGACGTTGTGATTCTCCAATGTTTACAGCAGAAAGTTCAATGTTTATTGTGCAGGGGTAATTGGAATATAGCTCGCACGAAGCAACACTCCAGTCGTCACTGTTCTTGGCAGGACATTGACCCTCGGATTGAGCAAATTACCGCTGGTTGCAAAGTTTCTGCGGAAAATCAGTGAGCTCTGCCACGGAGTAACCATTGAGTAGGTACGTCCTTCCGGACTGTGGCAGTGCGTGATACTGGTTTCGTGGGTGATTCTGGGACACGCAATGGCTGTTAGTGTAAACGCTTGCAGAAGGTTTCCTTTTACAATCCCCATGACAGCCACCACTACTGCAAGTACGATATCTTTTTTTCTATTTCCTGTCTTGAATGCCTTCCTGAAGTTACTGTCTCAGACATGGTAAACCATTCATGTCACCCGATTTCCAACAGTATTGTGCCAACAATGGCACACGCCTTGTGCCCACTGCATCTTTTCCTCTACAGACTGACGGTGAAGCTGAAAAGTTCGTTGGAACATTCAGAAGTCACATGTCAAGACACTGTTCCTCTCACACACATTACAAAACACTGAAAATTTTTCTGTCCTCTTATCGTTCCTTACAATGTGACGGGAGTCGCCAGCAGAATTGTTACACAGTTACTCTGTGAGGTCTTCTGTGGTTTTCACAGAAACAATTTTCTCCTCAAAGTCGGACAAAGTTTCAGCTGCAAGATGAAGTTATTTACAAAGTCGGTTGTAAGCAACAGAGTTGGGGGCGTGGAGTCATTTCCACAACAGTCGGACGTTCTTCTCACGTCGTCCGTGGTTCTTCTGTGCACATGACGCGCCACCAAAACCATCTGCGCCGCGCGCGCTAGTATGTTACTGGTTCTGCCGTAGAATGTTTGTCCACAGACATAGCATGACGCTGAGGTCCACACCTGCAGTCTCAGCCATCTCTCCACCAGTCGTGGCAAACACCTCACACTGTTGTGCCGGCCGAGGTGGCCGAGTGGTTCTAGGCGCTACAGTCTGGAACCGCGCGACCGCTACGGTCGCAGGTTCGCATCCTGCCTGGGGCATGGATGTGTGTGACGTCCTTAGGTTAGTTTGGTTAAAGTAGTTCTAAGTTCTAGGGGACTGATGATCTCAGAAGTTAAGTCCCATAGTGCTCAGAACCATTTGAACCATTTTTTCGTGTCAGAAAAATTTCTTATAAGAGCAGATATATACGCGTTATCCGGCGACCTTATTGAGGTGCGAATTTTCAATTTATTCAGAATGATCTTTCAGGGCCATGACGCAGCACTGCTGACGTCCAAGTTTACCAGTTTAGATTCGCAGTCAGATAATTAATGAAAAGTTATATATGAGTCACATTTTTTTATAATTTTTATGTTGTATTATTGGGAGGTTACGCTGAATGCAAATGATATGATTATATTTTTTCTGTTGGGAGGTTACAATGTAAATAACTGAACAAAGCATCGACATGTTAAAGTGAACCATGTGAAGCTGAGAGAGCCAATAATTGTGTGGCTCTGATCTCGTATGATGTAGCTACGGAATCAGACACAGCTAATGACGGAGCGGTAGTAGGACAACGGCCAGACGGAATGGAGCGCCGACCACAGCTAGTGGACGATAACGGAGCGAGGCAGCATCCGCGGTAACCGGCAGTGGCCGGCGCCGAGGGTAATGGGATTACCAGGGCCGCGGCAGCCAGCGCCACGCGCCACTCGCTAACTGCGAGCAGCGGCGCGCCTCTGATTTGTGTTAATGCTGTCAATGAAGCCGCTGACCGTCTGCGCATGTGTGGACCCGACCTCGTTTCCACTGCCGGTGTACATCGTCAGCTGAATTACGACAACATTTCTTGTGTCTCTTGTTCCTTATTACACGCTGAGCGCTCGAAAGCTCTCATCAATTAATATCGCAGGCCGTTGCACGTTACGATCAAAGTCAACTCGATTTATGTCCTTCGGCATTTAACATTCTCAACTATGAGACACTGGTCTCCTTGATGAAAGAGTCAAAGGTATACACTAAGTATTACACGATGAACCTTGACAGAACGCTACCACACATCCGCCTTAGTGTTTCCGTGCCGGTTTTTTTTTTTTTTTTTTTTTTTTTTCATGCATCCCGCCATGAATTCCTCTCCTCTGCTACAACCCCTTCATCTCAGAGTAGCACTTACAACCTACGTGCTCATTTATTTGGCCCCTCTTGGGGTAGCGGCTTGGTCTGGGGCATCTTGTCACGGTTAGCGGGGCTCCCCCGTCGGAGGTTCGAGTCCTCCCTTGGGAATGTGTGTTTTCCTTAGCGTAAGTGAGCTGAAGTTAGATTAATTAGGGTTTAAGCCTAGGGAACGATGACCTCAGCAGTTTGGTCCCATAGAACCTTACCACAAATTTCCAAAGTTTTCCTCATTTATTTGCTGGACGTATTCCAATTTCTGTTTCCATCTACAGGTTTTTACCCTCTACATTCCGCTTTAGTAACATGCAACTTCTTCCTCACTGCTCAACAGATGTCGTGTCATCCTGCCCCTTTTCCTTCTCCGTGGCCGGCCGGAGTGGCCGAGCGGTTCTAGGCGCTACAGTCTGGAACCGTGCGACCGCTACGGTAACAGGTTCGAATCCTGCCTCGGGCATGGATGTGTGTAATGTACTTAGGTTAGCTAGGTTTAAGTAGTTCTAAGTTCTAGGGGACTGATGACCACAGCAGTTAAGTCCCATAGTGCTCAGAGCCATTTGAACCGTTTGAACCTTCTCCGTGGTTTCCATATATTTACATTTCTCGCCGATTCTCAAGAGAGTTTACTCATTGCTTACCTTATCAGTCAGCCTAATTTTGAACATTCTTCTGCAGCACTACATCTCAAATGATTCGATTCTCTTCTTTCTGGGTTTTCCCAAAGTCGATGTCTCACTACCATAAAATGGTGTGCTCCATATGTATATTCTCAGAAATATCTTTCTCAAATTAAGGTCCATCTCTGATGCCATTAGATTTCTCTTGGCCAGGAATGCCCTTTTTGCTAGTACTAGTCTAAAGCTAAGAAATTTGAGGAATTCTACTACCTAGGCATCAAAATAAAGAGTGAAGGACGGAGCGAGGTGGACTTCAAAACCAGTGAAACGTGGACTCTGGGAAATCCCGACTCGAGTCATCTGAGATGTGGTGCTACAGACGTATGTTGAAAATTAGATGGACCGATAAGGTAAGGAATGAGGAGATTCTGATCAGATTCGGAGAAGAAAGGAGTATGTATTTATGTATGTATGTATCAAACAGGGGACCTAGAAACGACGGAGAGCCCTCGTCCCTCCTTAGCCGTCAGTGGTTGACAACGCCACAACCGGTCACAGCAGTCCACCCACCCCACCGCCGCCCCACACGGAACCCAGGAGTATTGTGCGGTTCGGCCCCCAGTGGAACCCCCCAGGAACGTCTCATACCAGATGAGTGTAACCCCAAATATTTGCGTGGGAGAATATTTATGGTCTACGCGTACATGGAAACGGTGTTTGCGCAGCAATCTCAGACACAGTGAAACTGAGGTGGAATAAGGGGAACCATCCCACATTCGCCGAGGTAGATGGAAAACCGCATTAAAAATCATCCACAGGCAGGCCGGCATACCGGACCTCGACACTAATCCGCCTAGCGGATCGTGCCGTGGACTGGTATAGTCTGTCTGTAAACTCAAGAGCGAGCACCGCTTTTGGTGGGGGAAGTGGCCTTTCCCGGAAGAACGCTGCCACCGGACTACAGGGGCACCCAAAATCTGTTGTCCGCTACCTGTTTAGCGGTTTAGATCGGCGTGCAGTGATATACGTCGTTTCTGTTCGTGCTATCTTAGTTTCCAGTGTCAGTTAACTTTGTATACTTACTGATATACTTCGATATCCGGAAGTGATGGATAATCGTCTAGCATAGCAAGAAAATGTGCAGAATACGAACAAGAGCAGGTATTTGCGGAGTAACGAGCGTTCGATCGTCACTAAAGTTATTTCAGCGTGCATTAAAGAGGTGACACAAAAAGAACTGTTGGCTAATATTACCAGTCCCAATCAAGGGGTTACAGTTTACGCTAACGTGAGCCTCGCTCAATAGGACTTATAAGTAAGGAATGGAAAAATAAGCCGCATGGTTTACTGGTATCGCCACGAATGAGATCTAATAATTTTGGGAGGAAACCTATCGTTACAGACAGTTTCAAAATCACGTAAATCCTTTGATGCTTATGGAACACAAATCTCTATCTCGGCCACTGTTCACCTGATTCTAAGACATATTGCTTAAAACATGTGCGCAATGGCTATTCTAGAAACTGCTGAAATTTCCTTCGAAACACGTACCCCGATTCTGGACTTCTAAGCAGAAAGCTTGACATACGATGTGTGTTTACATATTAATTTTTATTTTTTGGTAGAACTTTATTTGTTAATCTACAGCAATGTTATACTCTTCAAAATATTCCGCATTACATAATATACACTTTTTCCAGTTCCCGAAACACTTTAGGAACTGTTTCTTCGGGATAGTTTATAGGTCTTTTAACTGCGCATTTTTAATCTCATCCATACTTGTAAGACCGCTGCCTTTTAAGGCCTGCTTTGACATGTTTATACCACTTTTATGCCCTTAGTTTACTCATAACAGGCTCACCAAAAGCAATATTTAACAATTCTAAAAATTTCATACACTTTATTCCATGCTTACAACAAAATTTAATACAGATCCTCTAATCTATTTCTATACAATACAAATAATCGTTGATGCTAGCAAAACACATGTAACCTTTTTGACAGCTCACAACAGAGTGAATACCAAATATGCATAACATTGTACACATACTTTTGAGACATGTTTACGAGGACAGTGACAAAAAAGTAGTGAAAATCGGACTACTACAACATATAAAATTATAAATTTCTGCTTACTTTTTAAACACTCTTCGTGTTCAGTCCTTCAAAGAAAACTTCTACCTTTCAGTAGAAACGCAAAGTAAGAACAAGCCTTAAATTCTACAGATTGATTGCATGACATGGGGTTCGTTTTACGAATAGCAATAGAGGAACATACATTCACATGAAAATGCATTCGGTTCTGTGTATGTTGTAGAATCCTGACTTACGTTCTTGTGTTAATATTATTTACTCTGTTGTGTTTCGGAAGAAGATATCGTTTTTTGTATTCCTTATGGCCTTAATGCATTTGTCTAAAAATGAACGCAGCCGAAACGTATCTGTACACGGCTTCGCCACAGATTCGCTGTGAAACAGCCTGCAGGAGCGCCTCGTGACGTAGCTGGGTTGGCAGAGTGGGGACTCGGTCGCTCGCTCTTCAGTTTACCGACAGATTATACGTCTTCCCGCTCCGGAAGCAGCGCGTTAGACCGAGCGGCTGGCCGGACGGGCAAGGAATATGTGCAAAACCCTGACAACTGGAAGGCACATGATGGTATGACGTTTATTAAGACATCAGGGAATGACTTCCATCGTACTAGAGGAAGCTGTAGAAGGCAGACGTTGGAATAAAACCAGGAAATAATTGAGGATGCAGTTTTCAAGTGCCGGCCGTTGTGGCCGAGCCATTCTAGGCGCTTCGGTCTGAAACCGCGAGGCCACTACGGTAGCAGGTTCGAATCCTGCCTCGGACATGGATGTGTGTGATGTCCTTGGGTTAGTTAGGTTTAAGTAGTTCTACGTTCTAGGGGTCTGATGACCTCAGATGTTAAGTCCCATAGTACTCAGAGCCATTTGAACCATTTGAACAGTTTGCAAGTCCTACTCTGAGATGAAGAGGTTGGCACTGGAGAGGACCTCGTGGCGGGGTGCAGATGTTCAAATGTGTGTGAATTCCAAAGGGACCAAACTGTGGAGGTCATCGGTCCCTAGACTTGCGCACGACTTAAACTAACTTATACTAAGAACTACACACACACAGAGCCATGACCGAGGGAGGACTCAAACTTCCGGCGGGGGAGGGCGGGGTGCATCAAACCAGTCAGAAGACTGGTGACTCAAAAACAAAACTGGCTGCTTTCTATGTCTTCCTTGCTCCGACCCTCATGGGTTATTTTGCTGCCTAGGACGCCGAATTTCTTTACTTCATCTTCTTTGTGAGCAGCAACCCTCAGGATAAATTTCTCGCTGTTCTCATTTCTGCTACTTCTCTTTACTTTCGTCTTTCTTCGATTTACTCTCAATCCATATTGTATACTCATTAAACTGTTCATTCCATTCAGAAAATCCTGTAATTCTTCTTCACTTTCACTGAGGAATCAATGTCATCAAGAATCTTATCATTGACATCCATTCTCCTTGAATTTTAATTTCATCCTGATGTGAGCTTGGTGTTTTCATTCAATAAGCAAGGCCTTTTCTGCAGTTGAAGAGTAATATGAGTGCGTGATGGCTACTGCGTACGTCTAACTGTACTGGAATTCTTCAGACGGTGAACGCAACACAGAATGCCCAGACGATGTGCTCCTGCAGCACATTGCCAGCTTTTGGACTTTGAGAAAGGACAGAACATTGGAATCAGGAATATGGGGGCACCTTACCTGCAACAGACTGCACAATGCACTGTGGTGCAGTGACTGGAGAACAAGAGGTGACGAGATTGACTGAGGGTAACATTGTGGCAACTGGGCACAGTTTCTGGTAGCAAAACTACATCACAGAATATTCTAGTGTTGTTCGACTAGCTTATCTCAATACATGGATGACAACCGCTGAAATCCGAGCAGAGATTATAGGCAGAGCGTCACCATGAACGGTCGGGAACATATTACTGGAAGCTGGGGTGAGGTCTAAAGTTGCTATACACCGCTTACGGCTGCGAACGTGCCAAAGACAACAGAGAGCTTCGTTGTATAGAGATAGAGACAACTGGGACACTGAGTTACACTCTGCGGAGGTCAGCGGTGAGTCGCACTTCTCTTTGTGGCGGTAAGATCGACGCCAGGGGGGGTTAAATGGGAAAGATACTAAAGACCAATACCTGCCCAACTCCTTGATGACTGTGTGCGTAGCTATTTTATATCACATTGAGGCTCGTCTAACAATTTTGAAAATTGTTGAAGTGAAGCTGAATGCCCACCGGTACACACACTAAAAAAATAGAGAAGAAAGAAAGAAAAGCGAAGGAGAGCGACAGTCTGTAACATGTATGTCGATTAGAAGTTGGTTTACAATATGTAACTGTGTATCTGCAGTTTATGAAGTGTGTATTCTGTGTTGTTTAAACTCTTTGCTCTGTGGCAAGAGATTTGCAGTTTTCTAATATATATATGAAAAAAGCGAAAGAATATGTTGAAATGATAAATTATTATAATATGAGTATGTTCATAAAAAGTAAATGTTTATTAAAAGCTGGTTCACGCTTAGGGCAATTGTATTTTTAACATGTAAAAGCTGTAGGAACGTCCCTCCGCAACGGAAGTGGCATGACGCGATGTAAAAGGTGGGTTTGGCGATCGAACTTAGCGACTCCTTTGTGTGAACGACACGCAGCATGTGGCTAGCTTTAGCACGGTACATTTCGACGCTGCTAAGAGAGGCAATTGGAAGCTGCATTATATAGGATTTGCCTCGGATGTGGATCTGACAATTATTTGATGTTCACGGCATAATCGAATGGCTCTAATATGTAGAAAATCTGGCGCCAAGAAGAGATTTTATAGAGCGGTCACACATCAGATGCTGTGAGTACAGTTAGCCGCCATGTCGCCTGCCACCAATCTTCAACACTACTTAACAAACTTCATACATTCAGTTAAGTATGTATATGGGCATGGACCAGTTAATTTGTGTGTTGTTTCATTAAAAATAAATTTGTGACCGGAACCATATTTTCAATCCTGATCACGAACCTCCTCAGGGCGTTCACCTAAGACCTAGTATCCTGATTTAAATGAACAACTCTTGTATTCATGTGCTTAAAAGTCATTCTTTGTCTAAAGCAAATGGAGTAGCAAACGTTAAAGCTAAAACCACAGAAGGGAAGTAGGACAGGCTTTTGCTAAAGTAGTCATAGTTTAATTAGAAAATATAATTTTGTAGGATTACAATGTAAGATTGCGTAAATATTATTGTCTAGAGTACCTGCTTCATAGGTGATTAAAAGACAAATACATACAAATAAAGAATGAACAGATGTGTACGATAGTAATGTTAGAAGAGAAGTTATGCTTATTTTCAAAAATAGTGTGGTTTTGGTTTCTATCATGAATGCATCCTTTTTTGAGGTTAATTAACCCCAGTGTTGTATTTTATTGCCTTGAAAAGTAATTTGTGAACTACTCCAAGTGAAGTGAATGATGAGCTTTTTGAGTTAGTCTTTACTACTCTAATAATCAAAGACTAGTGAAACTATGCTAATTTGTGGGTCCCCATCATAGTTTCCACCTATTAGGAAAAAATTGAACTATTACTGTTGCTAAGGAAAACTGATATTTGTAGAGGATCTTAAACAGTATATTTATAATTTTATTCATCTTTGTGTTTTTCTTGACAGTCAAGATAGAAACCCCTCATGTCCAAAATTAGTTCTGCACTTCATGCAGTTACATTTCAGTATTTGATTATGTAATGCTCTTGAGTGTGGCTGTGATTAGTTTGAATTTGGTGCAAAGTTGCTCTCCATAATTTACTGGTGTGTATGTTATTGGTAACTGTTGCTACACACATTACAGAGTCCACTGTGTCAGTTTGTATCCTGTTTGCTATTCGAAAATAAATCTAAATAGAAGCAATGTCAATAACCAATATTCAATTTTCTCAAATATATGTTTCCAAGTTAATGTCCCTAATTGGGCTGGCGACCGTTCATTTTTTCATTCATTTATGATTTTACCACTTCCATTAAGTCCCAAGGCTAAACTCCGTTTGGTTTTTCTATTAATTTCATCAAATTCGAAATTATAGTCCGATACCTTTGTCCACTAGACACACGCGCGATCAAACTTTTAAAGTCTCTGGGAGTGTAACATTAGCGTGTTCACGGCTCGTTAGAGTGAAATACATTAGAGTGTTATAACTGCCTTTCCCGTGACGGGACTAAAGGTTAGGTAGTTAGGGAAGAGTCATATACGTAAGTATTATAAGTCAGGCAGTCAGGTTGGTATCGCACCGCTGTTCGGGACGTCTGCGGACCCATCCTCGGCCTGAAACCTCATTGACCGCAGTAGAATTGTCTTCAGAGTCTCGCTTCGAATTGAGTCCTGATGACCACAGAAGATGTGTCTACAAACGCCCCATACCGTAGTGGAATAGCAGCCTGACTTTCACCCGCTATACCGACTGACAACCAGGAGTGAATGTCTGTTGTGCTATCTCATTTCATAGCCGGACTGCTTCGGCTGTCATTCCTGGCATCCTTCAGCACAGCTGTACGCCAACGATATTCTACGTCCCGTTCTGTTGCCTTTCATGGCAAGCCATCTTGATCTTACATTTCAGGAAAATAGTGTCCGCCCCGCAAGGTGAAAGTTTCTACTGTTCTTCTTCTTGCTTGCCAAAACCTACCCTGGCCAACAAGGTGACCGCATTCTAACTGAGAACGTTTGGAGCATTGTGGACAATGCCCTCCAACTAGCTCGGGATTGTGACGACTTAACGCGCCAGTTGAGCACAAAGTTACACGATATCCCTCAGGAAGACCGCCAACAACCATATCAATTAATGTCAAGCCGAATTACTGCTTGTATAAAGGCCACAGCTAAGCATTTCTACGTCACAACTGATAGACCTCCTCACAAGCTTTACGAAGCTAGTTGTTTTATTTGATTCTTGACTATTCTAATTGCATTATTGAACTTAAGATTCAGACTGTTAGTGAAGATGTAAGCTTATGGAACAGGCCCGCAGACATGTGAGTAACAGAACCTACTACGTTATTCTTGACGGCGAGTGATCATCAGAGAGAGGAGTATCGCAGGAGTGCTCCACCGGAGTGTGATAGGACCCCTGTTATTTTCTGTATACATAACTGATCTAGCGGACTGGGTGGGCAGGAATATTCGCTGATTATGCTGTGGTATACGGGAAGGTGTCGAAGTTGAGTGATGGTAAGACGTTACAAAATGACACAGACAAAACTTCTAGTTGGTGTGATGAATGGTGGCTAGCTCTAAATGCAGAAAAATGTAAGATTTAAGTTGGTGTGGATCAGTGAGAGAAACAAACAACTGATGTTCGGCTTCAATATTAGTCGTTTAAGTGTCTGGGCGTTACGCTGCAAAGCGACATGAAATGGGACGAACATATGAGGATTGTGGTATGGAAGGCCAATGATCGACTTCGGTTTATTGGTAGAGTTTGGGAACGTGTGGTTCATCTGTAAAGGAGATCGCATATAGGACGCTAGTACGACGTATTCTTGAGTGCTGCTCGAGTGTTTGTGATCCGTACCGGGTCGGATTAAATAAAGACCTCGAAACATTTCAAAGAGGGGCTGTGAGATTTTTAAATCGGCAGATTCGAACAACATGTAAGTGTTACGGATATGCTTCAGGAACTCAAAAGGGAATCACTGCAGGGAAGGCGTTCTTTTCGAGTAAAACTATTGAGAAAATTTTGGGAACCGACATTGACCGAAGAACGAATCTACTGCCGGCAACATACATTTCGCGTAAGGACGACGAAGATAAGAAATGAGAAATAGATACTGATACGGAGGCATATAGACAGTCGTTTTTCATTCCCTCTGACTGCGTGTGGAACTGGAAATAAAATAACTAGAAGTGGTATAGTGCACCCTCCGCCACGCACCGTACGGTGGCTAGCGAGCATCTATGTACAGATATAGATGTAGATCGCGAATATCGAAAAACATTCATAGAAGAGCAGCTCATTTTCTATTATACGGAAATAATAGCGAGTTGGAGTGTAACTCATTAAAAAAAAGGACGTTTTCCGTTGCGTCGAGATCTTTCCACGAAATTTCAATCACCAACATTTTTCTCCGAAAGCTAAAATTTTCTGTTGGTACCCACCTACATCGGGAAAAATGATCATCGTAATAAAATAAGAGAAATCAGAGCTCGCACGGAAAGTTTTAAGTGTTCATTCTTCGCACGTGGTGTTCGAGAGTGGAACAGTAGAGAAATAGCTCGAAGGTGGTTCGATTAACCCTGTCCCAGACATTTAACTGTGAGTCGTAGAGTAATCATGTATCTGTAGATGTAGATGTTCAGATATGAGACTTAGACGTCCAGTAACTCATCGTCCTTCAACCACTCCGCATCGATGCGTACAACAGGCAACCTAACAACCGTCCAAATTCGCCGATTCCGAGAAACTCAGTTCCAGGAGTCGGACATTAACAATCTGATGTTTGTCAAAGTCGCCTGTGGCAGTGAATTTCCCAATTTGTGGACCGTATCGTGCTGTACTGATTCTCCCATTCGTCTGAACTCCGTTGATACACTTCCCGTACCGCGTCAAGCGCTCGCAACGTCGTCAATCTTCTGATAATCTTTCCGTTGGCAGTGGTCATAATGGTCTGGCTCATCTGTGTATGACAGGTGAGTACGAGCTACTGACGTGAGGTTACATAAGATGTCCCTAGAGTTTTGATGGCTACTATCGTGAATTCAACTAAATCTGTGACCATGGTTAAGTTTGAATTAAAATTTGAGCCGGCTTTAATGAGGTATGAAATATAGTTTTGATAGACGGTGTATGATAACAGAACGTCTTAAGGTTTCGTGGCGACGTACCTGGGTGCACGTATAAAAATCCAAATACAAGTATGTAATAAATTTCATTTGATGCGTTATAAGCGTATGAACAGGAAGTGCACTGCAATTGCAACCGAATTTGGACATATAGTAGCTGTGACGTGATAATGTTAAAACTGTGTATCACTTAATGTTCGTTTGTTCTGACTCCTAAACGTGAAATTATTTCGGATGGACTATGACCGCCATTTCCTGAAGAATGTATTATTTCAGAAAAGAATATAGTGGAGGCCTTTATCTAAGAGGTACTATTAGTTAATATCGCCAGAGGAATGGTTCTGTCATGTCTCTTCTGTTATCAGGTAAATGTTGGAACTGATAATCTCCTTACAAAAGTATCTCTATATGAGAACCCGTTACTCCATTCACCAGTAATTTTTACATAAGCATGTCTTGGAGGGAGGCGATGTCAACTCAAAGCACTTCATAATGAAAAGTGAAGGATATTTCCTCTCAGACAGTCCTGTGTAGAGTAATTCTGAAAGAAAAATTGAGTTATAGAAAAAGTGAAGATCGTAAACTGTATGAATCTTTGCATTGCAGTCGATGTAACTAAAACTGCGAACCGTTATTTTATGTTGCCCCATCATTCTGTTACTTTAGTAGTTACGGATTTTTGTCTGCTGAGTAGTTTTTCAAATTGCATTTATTATACCACTGACGCACATACATGATTTTTTTTTTTTTTTTTTTTTTTTTTTTTTTGACAGCAGCCCTTCGCAGTCAGACATTTTCCAGCATTGATCTATTGCTCACTTTGTCAGGTCTGTTTGTTACCTATCGTCACGTATACACGGCAGCTGTGATCCTGTTACGTCGTGCCCTCTTGAATTCTCATCAAGCGAATTCCGATTCATTGCCTCCTGAATGGAAGCAACAAAATCTAATAAAAGAACATACCCACTGCCTGCTGAAATTCTACGTATTTGTCTCCCCGAATTCGCACAGCTCTACAAAAGGTGATGTGAATTTTCTTGGACAGAAATACGATTCATCACACAGATGGCAGCACTGATCTGTTTTATCTCTGACTGGTTGCGGTCAGTTTAGCAGGAAGCGAATGTAGCTCTATCATCGAAGTAATATTTCATACGTTCATATCTAAAATCAGTTTCATTACTTGCGAAGTAACTTGAATTCGGCAACCCAGAGATTCGACGACTGCTTCTTTAGAAATCAAATGCTTAAGTTAGACCCATCTCGTATCTGTTGTTCAATAAGTAATGCAACACATTATTTTTCTGAAACAGGGGTTGTTTTATTCAGCATTGAAATACACCAGGTTATTCCCCAATCTTTTAGCTACACAACACTATTTTTGAACGTAATCTCCATTCAATACTACGGCCTTACGCCACCTTGAAATGAGGGCCTGTATGCCTGCACGGTACCATTCCACTGGTCGATGTCGGAGCCAACGTCGTACTGCATCAATAACTTCATCATCCGCGTAGTGCCTCCCACGGATTGCGTCCTTCATTGGGCCAAACATATGGAAATCCGACGGTGCGAGATCGGGGCTGTAGGGTGCATGAGGAAGAACAGTCCACTGAAGTTTTGTGAGCTCCTCTCGGGTGCGAAGACTTGTGTGAGGTCTTGCGTTGTCATAAAGAAGGAGAAGTTCGTTCAGATTTTTGTGCCTACGAACACGCTGAAGTCGTTTCTTCAATTTCTGAAGAGTAGCACAATACACTTCAGAGTTGATCGTTTGACCATGGGGAAGGACATCGAACAGAATAACCCCTTCAGCGTCCCAGAAGACTGTAACCATGACTTTACCGGCTGAGGGTATGGCTTTAAACTTTTTCTTGGTAGGGGAGTGGGTGTGGCGCCACTCCAATGAATGCCGTTTTGTTTCAGGTTCGAAGTGATGAACCCATGTTTCATCGCCTGTAACAATCTTTGACAAGAAATTGTCACCCTCAGCCACATGACGAGCAAGCAATTCTGCACAGATGGTTCTCCTTTGCTCTTTATGGTGTTCGGTTAGACAACGAGGGACCCAGCGGGAACAAACCTTTGAATATCCCAACTGGTGAACAATTGTGACAGCACTACCAACAGAGATGTCAAGTTGAGCACTGAGTTGTTTGATGGTGATCCGTCGATCATCTCGAACGAGTGTGTTCGCACGCTCCGCCATTGCAGGAGTCACAGCTGTGCACGGCCGGCCCGCACGCGGGAGATCAGACAGTCTTGCTTGACCTTGCGGCGCTGATGACACACGCTTTGCCCAACGACTCACTGTGCTTTTGACCACTGCCAGATCACCGTAGACATTCTGCAAGCGCCTATGAATATCTGAGATGCCCTGGTTTTCCGCCAAAAGAAACTCGATCACTGCCCGTTGTTTGCAACGCAGATCCGTTACAGACGCCATTTTAACAGCTCCGTACAGCGCTGCCACCTGTCGGAAGTCAATGAAACTATACGAGACGAAGCGGGAATGTTTGAAAATATTCCACAAGAAATTTCCGGTTTTTTCAACCAAAATTGGCCGAGAAAAAAAATGTGTTGCATTACTTATTGAACTGCCCTCGTATAATATCGTGGGCATTTCAGAGAGATACGAGTGGATTTTTAATGCAGTGCATGAACTACAACAATATATTGGGAGTTTTTGGAAACTTTTATCAACTATTACAATGAACAATTTCTGATAACTAAAGACTATATATTGCAGTGGGTATAAAGGCACTACTATTCTAGGCGGGAAAAATGAAGTAACCGAAAATTACAACATTATTGAAAAAAATAATCGGAACTCAGCACTAGGTCGTGCAGACATCTCATTAGAGGATACGTTGAATATGGTGTTTAGAAATCACAAATCGTTCCTTTATTGAAGAACATAATTTTATAACATTGAGTACCGGAGGTATAATACTGTATAAATCAATTTTTTTAAGTGAATGGAATGTCTATAACCGTTTAAGAAAAAGCTACTTGAGACGCCCTGCTAAACCCGCAGGAAAGGACAAGTAGTAGGAATTGTGGAAGAGGGGCCAGAATGAGCGGCTGTCAGTTAGACCCAAACATAACACTTTATTTAGTTGTCCAAACATTACAGCGCAACTTCTAAGCTTGACTATCGTCAGAAAAGTATTTAATTCTAAAATGGCGGAAGGCCCATGAATTAAATACAACTACTATAAATATTTTTTTTTTAGACAGAAGGCTCTAGGCTTTAATCTTAAATAGTATATTTTTGGTCAAGCTATGTAATATTTGACTAGTCAGATAGATTAAGTTTCATAACAGTGGCTGAAGGCCGATAAATTTCAAACAACATAACTACAATAACCTTTGAATAGGCAGAAGGCTCAAGCTTTGTGACCAATAAGAAACCTTACTCAAAAACGGATGAAGGCCTTTGAAAAAATACTGCAACCAATTTTCCAAGGCAGAGGGCCCAAAGCTTTTAACTTTAAATAGTATTTAAGCCCAAGTGATGTAAGACTTGATAAGTAAGAATACAAAATTTTAAAGCGGCTGAAGGCCCATCATTTTAAGAACAATACAACTTTGATAAATTTTCAACCGGCAGATGGCCCACAGCTTTATCGTGAGAGAATGTAATACTTCATAAGTAAGAACCTTAAAACTTAAAGCTGCTGAATGCCGATGCTTTTAAAAACAATACACTACAATAAATTTTCAACAGGCAGAAAGCCCACAGCTTTATCTTTCAAAAGGTAATACTTGATAAGTGAGATCCTTAAAACTTAAAGCAGCTGAAGGCCGATGCTTTAAAAAAATACAATAAATTTTCAAAGGCAGAAGGCCCAAGCTTTATCTTCAGAATATGTAAGATTTGCCCAATTTAGGAAAACGCACTTTTAAAAAGGGTGAAGGCCTTTGATTTTAAACACAATTACAAGCATACAAATTCCAACCATCGGATATGAGCTATTAAAAGTACACAATTAAACGCCAAGAAGAAAGGCAGTATAGGCAACGGCGCTCAGAAGTTTCCAGGGAGCTCGGTCTGTCCTTGAAATCTTAACGTTCGATTTGGTTAGACAAGAAGTCGGCCCAACTATACTCGATCCACCGGCAACACAACCAAGAGACAGTCAGGGACCCGCCGACAAGACGACTTGCTAACCACCGACCAGTATGCGAGAATTTCAAAGCCAAAACGTTACAGACATAGCCGCCAACAACCAAAAATGCATTAAGCTGTCAAAAACTACACACCATGTGGGATAGTGACAACAGGTGAGGAAAGGACACTGCCTGAATTTACGTCAGCTACCAGGACAGGTAACCGGAACGCTAACGGGCATAAGGCAGAAAATTCCGCTGGTGCACTTGAATTTTAAACTGACAAAAGTAGTTAATTCCACCACAGAGCGGCTAAATTTTCACCAACTGGAACACTAGCTGCTGTTCCCAGGAATACCACCAACAGCGAACCACCAACCAAGGGGGCAACGTGAACAGACGTGGCTTCGGTATTTAAATCACCACTCAACTTTCATGTCCTGGGTCGGTGAGCCACGAACCTCGTAGCACTCGGAACAGCCCCCAACACGCTCCGACAAGATTAGTATGAGGTTTGATATAATGTCGCCTTTGAACACTTGCTTATCTCCTTGTCTTCTGAGCACATTGTGAATTTTCTATGGCTTGTCATTGCGCAGTATCTACCTTTATTGTTTGTGTTTTGTTCAGGGACGTGTCACTGCCTTGTGTATTTGTGCACATTGGTCATTGTATATGGTGCGATCGAAAGTTTCCGATCGAAGGCTGTACTGTCCAGAATTGAAATGCTAGTCGGACATCATGGCCGTGAGCAGAGAAGCAGTCACCCCAACGAGTCACCAAGTTGAAGGTACCCATTAGGTAACTCACCGTGTCCTGCTGTATTGAGAATTCCGTAACTACCTGCTGCACATACTCGTCCTACGGGAATCTCCAACACATCAACGCCTTTTTTAAGCGAACGAAGGCGTGATAGACGTATAGGGAGAGAGCAGGAGCATACGGCGGGTGCTCGAATATTTCCCACTTGTTGCCCACAGTGTATGAGGCTGGCCTCCCAGATAGACCGGCGTCTTCTGTCGCAACGCGACCAGGGCGGAACATGGCGCACCAATTCACAATTGTGGTTTTCGACCGTCATGCTGCTCCATATACATTCTTCATCGTCCGATGGATGTCTTCGGCAGCCAAGACAAGAATAACAGCATCTTGGTCCTGTTTTGGAAGCATTTAGTACTAACATCGCCACAGTCCACGTTTCCACACTTACCATCCGCACGTCGGAAAGACACAAATGCCACACTAATTCCTTGCCTAAACGTCGGTGCTTATATACCCGCGTCAGAGTCAGGCTACGTTGCTTTTACGCTACAACAACGTGCTCAAACTGGAACTTTTCTATCTCCTTTTATACGTTAGTCAGTGTTCGTCTTTCTGTTGTATGTTTCTCTTATTCTGTCAATGGCGGATTTGTGACTTCCTGGTTTCAATTTTTGTTCTGTACCCGTAACTCTATTTGAATGTATGCATGGTGTTCTGTGCTTGGTGGTTGTTCCATTGTGAAGGATGTATTTCATTGTCTATAAAACTTGTACAAATAACAAATAGATTTCAGTTTCTAAGACAGTGGGTGGTTTGAATTGTCATGTCTGTGGATGAACATTTCTGAAAATCATTTAGTTGTGCTGATATGATAGACGGCCAGGAGTGAGAAGTGTAATGTCTGATTTGTTAATAATCACGTTGCGAAGCGAATGTTTTGGTTTGTCTTGTGTATATATATCTCATCCCGTAAGAAAATTGTGTCATTCGCGTAGACTTGCCAGTATAGAAGTTTGTAGTTCCCCCTTCCTCATATTCTGTTTGTGTGGTTCTCATTTTAAGTGTTGATGTCAATATGTTCACTAACATGAGAGAGTTTGGACCCGAGTTGAGAGTTTCGTTTAGCACGCGAAGTTGAATTCGACGAATTGGACGTAAATTTGTTCTATTGTTACATAGAATATCACCGTCATTCTTCTGAATTTCTTGCGTTTTTGATTACAAAATATGTTCTTGTTGACTGTAGGAAACCCAATGAGTATCACTGGAATGATTAGCTGAGAAATAGGTGTAATACAAGGACCAAAATTTGAGCTGCAAAAAAACGTATGATGCAGAATATTGCTCGAAGATATCCGTTGGTCCGCAGCTCGTGGTCGTGCGGAAGCGTTCTCGCTTCCCACGCCCGGGTTCCCGGGTTCGATTCCTGGCGGGGTCAGGGATTTTCTCTGCCTCGTGATGACTGGGTGTTGTGTGATGTCCTTAGGTAAGTTAGGTTTAAGTAGTTCTAAGTTCTAGGGTACTAATGACCATAGATGTTAAGTCCCATAGTGCTCAGAGCCATTTGAGCCATATCCGTCGTCGGTCATGGAGTCATTCGATAACCACTGTGTGAATATCCTCGTCGTCGAAAAGTCTGTAGCTGTTGCGAATCAGTTCCTCAGTGAACATTGTCACCTGTGGACGATGTCGATGGTCTCCATTCTCGATTAGCATCATCGACGTATGTGCGGCCTTAGTCAAACTTTTGGCACCATTTTACCACAGCTGGTCACGACTTTGCATTTTGTCCAGATACTATCAGAATTTCACCGTGAATCTATGGGCAATTTATACGTTTTCTACACGAGAATCGTATTGTTCCGCATACTACAACTTTAGAGTACATTTCAATTTGCCACTCAATTTCACTGCCACACTGATACGCAGTTGTTGTCTGTACCGTGGCATAATTGTGTCTGCAGGAAAATAAGAACATATACTCTCTTCTTACAATACGCCATTCTTTCTGCATACTGCTCTGATCTTAGTGTGGTACGACATACGTAATTTACTTTTTGAAGATACCTCGTTGCAGGGAACTGAATATCAAAGCAAAAATTAGTTTCGGTTCCGCCCATCTGATACTGCCGCATTATTAATTCCAGTACCTTGGCAACATATTTACTGAAGCTGATATTATTATGAAGAGAAATTAATTAAATAGCACTCTGAACTCTGATAAGAACTTGTCAGGTGGTAAACCTTCTATCTCCACCAGAGGTTTACATATGCTGCAAAAATGCTTCAAAAAATAATTTCAACAGTATGTCGTTTTGACATTACACAGAAATTTCGCAAAATGAAACCAAATTTCACCCACGCGCCGTTTATTAAAAACTAGCACAGAAGGGCGGCCCGTGGAACACAGCCTACCAATTAGTGGCCCCTAATGAGCCCAGCCGCTAAAACCGCGTAAATGTGTGAATGAGTGGGAGCGGCCACATATACGAGTACATACATCCATCAGCATGCTTTTTTAACTGCCCCGTGGTGCTGCTCGGTTGTGGCGACACATATCTCTCGAGCTGTTAGTTAGCAGCATGTTGTCCACAGGAAAACGAATGTAATCCAAAGTCGGTTGTTCAAATATACTTCACACAACAGTTATTTCTGGGATTTGGTTTTCCTTAAGGTTCTTGTAAACCGAGATGTGTAAGAAAGTAATGAGACTGATTTTTGGAAACCATGAATTTTATTCTACACAAAAATAGAATGCCGTTCGGCAGTTACTCAGCGACAGAAACGATGTTTCTGGTGTTCGTAGTAATTCCGAGTGGCTTCTGCTTGAAACATTTCAGCTCGTCGTTTATACTCTTATAGATATTATGAAGATAGACATACGGAATAAGAAGAGGTTTTTTCAAAAATGTAGAAATTATATCACTGACGAATAATGACCGTGTCGACTGTACAAAATAAGTACTTCCTCATAACGATGCTTGATAATCTTCCATAGGAAATTTAATTAAGAATTCAAAATAGGATCTGTCCTTCTCGCAGGTAAATTAATTAGCGCAGTTATCTTTACTTTTGACCGTGGCCTGCTTCCAACTTTGTTACTTTTTACTGTTTTTACATTAATATTTAGGGCCGAAGCATAAAGAAAACTTAGGAAAAAGAAAGAAATCTCTTCTAGAATGAGAACTGTGAAAAACTGAACACCCGACGTTGTTGCTACTTCACTTGGATGCGAGTTGTCGAGAGAATGAAGCGGCACCCGGCTTTGGGGCAGCGTCGACGTCGATGGATTACGAAAAACTTCGCTGCACGTTTGGCGAAAGTAGTATTCTGTATCACATGGCTTAATGCGCCAATGAATAATTTTCCTCGACTCGGCGACACTTGTTAACCATATATGTATAAAACAAAAATGGGTGCCCTCTGTTAATATCGTCGACCCAACAGTCCATCTCCCCGGCCATATATAGTAGTACGACTCGCATGTGTCTACCACAGTCTGATCCAGCCGAGATGAATTGTCGATGCAGAAAGGAAGGATGAGTCGAGGCATGCTCGAAATTTTATCGGCTTTGTTTTTTTTTTTTTTTTTTTTTTTTTTTTTTTTTTTTTTTTTTTTTTTTTTTTTTTTTTAGGAATGAGATGAGCCTGCTCAAATCGGTATTTCTCCAAATTTCTCCTGAGCAAGGCGCCAGCACCTACAACCACCCCACTGCCCAGGAGGAGGCACTGAAAACGGCATTCAGCTGGCATTGACTGGATCCATTGGAGTGGAGCTTTTAAGGAACTAGCTGCGTCCAATCTCAACAATAGCGCGGGGTGGGGGATGTGAAGGGAATTTAACGATGTGACTACTTTCAAACTGGGTGACGGTCGCTTCTTTTGGCCACCATCTTGTCGGTTTTTGGCCGGCCGCTGTGGACGAGCGGTTCTGGGCGCATCAGTCCGGAACCGCGTTGCTGTTACGGTCGCTGGTTCGAATCCTGCCTCGGGCATGGATGTGTGTGATGACCTTAGGTTCGTTAGGTTTAATTAGTTCTAATTCTAGGGAACTGATGATCTCAGATGTTAAGTCCCATAGTGCTTAGAGCCATTTGAACCATTTTTGTCGGTTTTTGTTAAATAATTAAGTTTAATGTCATAAGATGAACTTTTGGTACGATGGCTCCTGTATCTGGGGATGATATTGATACTTCTTCTGGCTCTTTCGAACGTTACTGAAGTATAAATTTTATCCATAAAGTTTTAATAACCCTAGAATAATTATTATATCAAAAATTAAACCTCATAAATATCTTCCTTTTATTTCTATCCACGAAATGATGAACTGATTCGATGCGAGACTTATCACTGAATACTACTCTAGTCAACGAGTTTTCAGGTCACGATAGGTAGCGAAGACGTGTCCTGAGATGCCCTGGACAGCTGTGGGATACCTACCTGACTGCCACCCCCCCCTACTGCCCGACAGCCGGAAGTGATGATCTGGGATGCCATTTCATTCATAGCAGGATCCCTTAAGTTATCGTCCGCGGCACCCTTACTGCGCAACGACTCGTCGACTGTATTGTACATCCTCTTTGTTGCACATCTTGGAAAGCGATCCTAGTCTTATATTTCAGCAAAATAATATCCTAACCTCCCCCCCCCCCCCCCCCCGAGTTTTTACTGCTCTATTGCTCGTCTTAATGCTTTTAAAACCCTACCTTGCCCAGGGTACTCCAACCAGCTCGGGATTTTGGCGATTTAATGCATCACTTGGACAGAGTATGACATGGTATCCCTCAAGAGGGCACACAACAACTCAGTAGGTCAATGCCAAGACGAATAGCTGCTTGCATGAGGGTCAGAAGTGCACCAATGCGTTATTGACTTGCTCAATGTGTGAAGCTCTCTCTCTTCAAAAATCCATCCAGTATTTCTGAAACTGTAATCGTTTGTCTGTCTGTACATGTACGTCACGTTTACCGATTTTCCCCTCACTCTGGTAATTCCTTCGTGGCGGGTCGCTTTTTTCTTTTCTTTTGTCTCAGAGTGTAGATAGACTTGGAACCAGTGCAAATGTATCTAATGAGTAAGTAAGTGATAGAAAACGCTCTAAACTTGATTATACAAGCGCACCTCAACCGAGCGAGGTGGCGCAGTGGTTAGACACTGGACTCGCATTCGGGAGGACGACGGTTCAATCCCGCGTCCGGCCATTCTGAATTAGGTTTTCCGTGATTTCCCTAAATCACACCAGGCAAATGCCGGGATGGTTCCTCTGAAAGGGCACGGCGGACTTCCTTCCCCATCCTTTCCTAATCCGATGAGACCGATGACCACGCTGTCTGGTCTCCTTCCCCAAAACAACCAACCAACCAACAAGCGCACCTCAGGAAAAAAGTGCAATACTCTATCTGCGTTATGACCCTTAGCCAGTAGTATTTTTTATCCGGATTGAAGGTCCTAGAGAATGTCAGTAGATCATTCCCCCTCTCCAGCTGACTTACTCAAGAAATACGGTGGCTGTGTTTGCTTTCACTCCTGCTCTATTCAACAAACAGACACTTGTCATAGAGCAGAAACAGGCTAACCGAGAGAGTATCGACTTTCAAATGCATAGCCAATATTTTTAAGGGGAACAATCAACTATGGTAGTAACTAGCACTATATGATCACATATGTTCTCATTAGGATCTCACAACTAAATTTCTTGAGACATTAGCTTTATACAACCGTTCTGGTTACCAGTTTTCTTGCGGACTCAAGTGATGTAACGCGAATTCCAGTCGCTGCATGATGTTATTTGGGCTATGTTTATCATGAACAAATGGCAACAGTTCATTCTGTATTACACTACATCTCTCTCCATTTAAAACTGTAAGTTGTTGATATGAACCATTGCAACCCATATTTACTCCGTACATATTACCCTTCTCTCCAGTAATCGCCGACGCATTAAGACACCATCGAAACGGGAGGATAACAATTTGCATTTCGACAGGGCTGAAAATCTCTGAGTCCCACAGGTCCTTCCAACGCATTTACACTTCGTTTCCTGCTTTTAGGGCATGTTGTTTTCGTACTGGCTCATTCTAATTTTACAATTATAATTGGAAAGTGGACTAATGACATTAAAAAATTACGAGTATTGTTGCTGCTTTAACTTTTTAAATATGTTTCCCAATTTTTTTACACTAGTAGTTTAGTGAATTTAAATTTTTTTAATTTCTTAAAAGTTGTTCAAATCATGAGACAAGCTCTCCTTGGCAGTCAGCATATGGGCTCAAAGGCTATTGGATGGAAGTTGAACACACTGACAACGCGAGAACTCCCATCGTCTTCACAATTGTTTCACTGTTTTGTGGTAGAAAGTGTGGTATCAACGTTCAATACCACACTTGTTAGGGGTTGCAGTTGTCGACCGCGGTCCGTATTAGTATCGTTGGACCCGCGAGTCACGACCAGCGCAGCTAACGCCGCTCCGCGTCTTGTTCAAGTTTCTAGAGAGCTCTCGTCCACTCTTGCTGGGGACGTCAAGTAGTAAAGTAGCATAGCCTTCAGCTGATAGGAAGCAACCTCTAACAAGGCGCTTAGTAACGTATGGTCAAAGTGAGGCCTCCATAGCTTTATGTTTATTGTTATATGTATGTAGCCAAGAAGAATCCTGTACAACCAGTTAAGTACAATATATATTATGTTTTACCAACAACTTCTAATTATTTTAGTCGTTGCAGATACAGACCATGCGGCCAGCACCTTATCTACGTTACTGACAAACCTGATGTCATTTATAGGTTTCTATTTGGCATTGGCCACCATTCAACATTGGCGACGACTCGTTCGTCCTCATCATAACAGAAAGAACGTAGTCCTTTAATGTTTAGAGAGAAAGGAAACAGCTTACCTGAATATGAATGATTCCTTGGATGTGCAAGCTTATAAATTAAGTATGCAAACGTCGTGAAACCGACTAATTTGCTTCAACTCTAGTTGAGCCAGCTAAATGAATTTCACTTTCTTAACATTTGTCGTACATTGGTCTGAAGGAGAAGCAGAGATACACATATGGCCACTTGCTAATTTTGTGATTTTGGCATAGGTCATGCGGTACCTGAACACCGACTTTTGAAGCTTCCCATTGCGTGAAAACGTCGCACGATAGTGGAATGATCACAGCTCTTCACATTTGTCAGTTCTCGAATACGTTGCTGTGGGTCGTTGTGCATTAATGTGTTTAAACGATCTCCATTGAAAGTATTCTTGAACGTGATGAGTCACTAAGGTCAAAACGATCCTCCTTATACACGGTAAAAATGTTACTGTCTACATCCGCTACTGTCATCTTTCTACTGAACTCAAACAGTAGAACATGTCGTAAATGTTCCGTTTCCTTCACTCGGTACTCCCTTTTCTAGCGTCCTCAGCTCCACTTAGTCTCTCCAAAAGACAAAATGGTAATATGTAAACTCAAACAGCAACAATGAATTACAAATGAAAAACGAAAATCGGTAAATAAACCCATAGCAACCGGAATACCAAAGGGAAAAACAAAAACGGTTCAAACGTATGCTCCAATCTAATAGATAGACTGACAAGGTCAGGCCACTGGATCGCGGATTTACTGTAAACTTTGTACACTCGTAGTACTCCATGAGGACAACAAAATGTGTAACAGTAGCGCATACTTCTCAAGCGTTACTGAGAAAATCGCAAGATAATTTCGGTCGTCAATTATATATCTGTGCGTGGCCATTTTTACCATGAAGCGGCTGCAGTCGAGTGGTGACGGCACGGTAGCTCAGCGTGTTCGGTCAGAGCGTTAGCTTCCCTTTGTAATAATAAAAGAAAAACAGAGCGAACGGATCAACGAATAAACTGAACGGGTGTCATCGGGCGTCCGCCCTGAACAAATTCAGCGAACAATATGAAACAAAACTTTTTTCTTTTTAAAGTGGTTGGCGTTCAAGCCGCTATATCGCTGGATCGAGTTCCGTTCGTCAGTTTTTTTTTATTTTTAACAGTCATTTTCTTTACTATTTATATTTCAATTGGTGTAATGGGAAAAACACGTGTAATCGGATGAACTTTTATTAAATTTACGATGTTATTTGGCAGTCTACTAATTTTTACTATCACAAATATTATAATATACATAACTATCGACTGGTAAACGACCAAACGCATAAAGTGATACTGAAAATGTATGCTTGTCCGTGTCTTCAAAACTGTTCGTATTTAATCGAAAGAGAACGAGAAATTGCTTCTCGGAAAACGCTATTAAAATACACTCGATACTGCATAACCAATTATCAGCGCCGATTTTTAAGGAAATATAGCGTTGTGAATGGTTTACTTCCAAATTATTGTCTGAAAGAGAGGTTTTTGAAAATGTTAACGAGGTTTGTTTTTCCACGGAAAACATCGAAAGACCTTGCGTATGCGGAAACATAGCATTCATTCAATGCAGCTGGTGCCGTTTAACTTCATGTTTTCTGTGGTGTCATCGTCAGACACCACACTTGCTAGGTTATAGCCTTTAAATCGGCCGCGGTCCGTTAGTATACGTCGGACCCGCGTGTCGCCATTATCAGTGATTGCGGACCGAGCGCCGCCACACGGCAGGTCTAGCCTAGAGAGACTCCCTAGCACTCGCCGAAGTTGTACAGCCGACATTGCTAGCGATGGCTCACTGTCTACATACGCTCTCAATTGCAGAGACGACAGTTTAGTATAGCCTTCAGCTACGTCATTTGTTACGACCTAGCAAGGCGCCATATTGTTACTATAATTACTTCATGAATGTATTCTGAACAGATAATATTGTGAATCATGTGCCGTCAAGAGCGACGTTCATCATTAATGGATTAAAGTTAAGTTTCAAACTAATTGTGTCCGCTTTCTGAATTCTCATTCCTTGTACTGTTCCAGACCTCACGTCAGTATAGATCTTCCCTCCTCACGCCAGCCTGCTTGAGTTAAAACGCGTGCATTTCGGCCTCCACTAGCATCACGGTGTTGGCTCTTCTGCCAACACAAAATTTTCCATGTTTTTCACAAAAATACCATCCTGCAACTTGTGCTCGTAATGTCGAAAGCGACAATTAATTGTACATCTTTCGAAAGCCGTCTGTGCCGGTCAAAACTTGGAGGTAACAAGTCGTTTCGGGCTCCTTCCAGGTATAAGGGATTTCTCCAATCATGGGCAAGCATACATATTCAGTATCACTTTATGCGTTTGGTCATTTACTAGTCGATAGTTATGAATATTACACTATTTGTGATAATAAAAATTAGTAGACTGCCAAATAACATTGTAAATTTAAGCTACTGCTTACACATTTTGTTGTCCTCATGGAGTACTACAAGTGTAGGAAATTTGCAGTAAATCCGCGTTCCAAATGTCGTGGCCTCCCCTTGTGAGTCACGTGGACGGTTTGTGTGTCTAATTTGCTATCGCTATGCCATATGTATCGTCGGGCCTTAGATATTTGGTGCTCGCCGGCGAAGGCGGGCCAGGTCGCAAGTGTTCTGTAAGACTTGTTGAAGCTCCCTTAATGGTTCTTGAAAATCAAAGCAGCACTTTGTGAAAGGAACGCATTTTAAAACTCAGCGACGCCCTCCCCCTCCCCCCCCCCCCCCCTAACCCCTACATTCTGCTTTTGGAAGACTTCCCTGACGCTGGTGCTTGATTGCGGTGAACCAGAGAATGCTTTAAAATTTTACCCCGGCTGGCGTCGTGACGTCGGAGATAGCGGGCCGCAGACGCTGGGTGGCCGCCGCCCGGCGTGGACGCCTAATAGAGTTAGCCAAGTTGCTGGAGCGCCGCGAGTCCTCGACTTACCTAGTTAATATCCGAGGCTCCAGGGGCTAAGCCGTGGCGGCGAGGCCCGCTCACGGAGAGCCCACGGCCGCTGCAGGCGCGCCGCTGCTCTTTTCCCGGCTTTTCTTCGTCCACTGCGGGCTGCGACGTACTCGACCAGTTACCGATCTCTGGTACGCTTTCTAAGAATTTAGCTGCGTCAGTAAACAGCCGGACGTCTTAGACACTTGCCATCAATTGACGACGATGCATCGGTGGCAGAGTCACATCACAGGCCGCGGTGATTACGCCACCTGATTGCCCATCACGCGAGTCGACCGCCAGTAGACCTAAGCAGATTTCAATTTATGCGGCCGCAGAGCCGGGAGAAGTGAGGTCTCTTCAGGCAGCCACCCCAAGTGGACCTTCGCTGGTGACGCTAAGCACCGTCTTCTCATTGCCGTTGCCGCTAGACTCTGGCACATCACAATTCCGTTGGACGCTGCCATAGGACTTCGACTGCGTCAACAGTGGTCTACTGCAGTTGACAGACTCGGAAAAATTTGCTCTGGACATCTGTGTCACTGTTACCTAGTCCGCATAGAGCACTATGCTGGGACTGCAGTTCTGCGATGTGAAGTTGTTGCTGCGATTCCTGTGTAATTAATTAACTGCTTGACGTTTAAATGTTTATTTTATAGTATACGGCCTGTCAATGTCCCAAACCGGGAAGTCATGCTTGTTAAAGGGCTGCTTTCGGGACGGGGAGCTGCGTCTGCACTGCAACCAATCCGCTTAGCGGATAACAACAAGGTAGGTGTGCCAGCCAGCATGGATGTGGTTTTTAGGCTGTTTCCCTCATCCCAATGAGCGAATAACGGACTGGCACCGAAGTCCCTCCTCAGTTAAACGCCTCGCAAATGGTTAGAAAACTTTCGCTCACTTTCACGTGAATCATCTATGAGGCATTAAAATGAAATACGGTCACTAGAGTAAAGTATCGGTAACGATTTTATTAACTCAAAATTGTATTTATACACAGTACACATACCCAAAAATAGTCGCCAATACTGTTGGCTCATTTATCCCATTGCGACACTGGCCGGTCGATTCCATCCTTGAAGAAGCCAGTAGGCTGCTCTCAGATCCCGGCCTGGACCCAGTCACACACTTCTTCGTCCGTCGCTAATCGATGTCTGCGAATAGCTAGTTTTGAGACGTCCAAACACATGAAAGCCACACGGTGAAAGGTCGGCACTGTACCGTGGATGTTCCAGCGTTTCCCACCTAAACCACCGAAACTGCTGCAATGTCGTCTTCACCGCATTGGCCTTGTGTGGGCTGGCATTATCATGCAGGAGGATTGCGCCATTGGTCAACATGCCTCGGCGTTTCGACTTGATGGCTCGTCTAAGGTTCTGTAAAATGGCTTGATAACGCTGGGCATTGATGGCGGTTCCCCGTTCCAGGAACTCGACAATCACTGGGCCCTTGTAGTCATCATAACCTTACCAGAACTGGTGTGCACGGCCTTTGTATAATCTAATCTGACTGCAAAAAGAAATATTCACATAGAAAAGCTGCAAAATGTAATATCTGTCCTACAACACAGAATCCAACAGTCTTTATGTCAAATTTTGTGTTGATCTATCCTCTAGGCTTGAAGTGATAGTTTCCAGAGCCTGCCAATAACGTAATTTGTTTTACCTGCATCATGCCGACGAACCCTGGTTGAGTGCCTCACTTCTTTCATGGTGACGTCATCGTAATTTCTTCTTACAGTAATTTTCGTGGGAAGATGATTAAATTAAAGGAGAAAACCACAATTATTTTTCTTTGTGTGTTCACTTTGCACCTCACACACAACTGTTAGTATACAGAGGTACTACCAATTGCACAACCTTAATCAATCATACTAGACCCGTCGTCGAATATTGAAATAACTTCTGCAGTTGTCATAAGACTTTTCTGGAAAGCATGCCGCTTCATAATGTAAAGAACTATACTGCACAAACCAAGGCTTCGACCACAGTTACAATGGCCTTCTTCTGGGTCTACTGTTGTACTTTATCTGATTGCAGTCACTTACATATTGTCATTCCTGCGCACAGGGCATGACGTCACGTCTCAATCTCAAAAAGGTTCTTGTTATGATTGGTCACCTGAAGCATAAGGAACGGGAACTTCATTATATTAGGTTGCTATTGTGGAGGGAGTGGAGATCTGTTGCTTACTGCACTGTTTCATATGACTGGTGCTCATTGTCGAATGAGGTGTGGGCTGTAGCTTTGCTTCTACTGGTCGCAGGCTGTGCGGCAGTATTTACTCGCCGGTACGAGATAAACGAGAAAAGACATGCCGTGGCGCATACGTCACAGCACGTGACACTGAAGGTCTTACGAGTGAGTGCCAATACCTGTCTCCAGTGGCGATTGAGAAACTATTTCAGACGAGTTTAACAATTAATGGGTGCGAGTTTAAATACACGCAAGCTCTCTATAGCACATGACGAAATTAAAACCTTTAGTAGGTACCTTTTCAGTTACATATAGATTTCCCAAGAGCCCTCCACGGAGTCGAGCGTTCGCCAAGTGTGTCGGACAAGCCCACTAGTGTGACGTCCCGAGCTCGTTGCGGGGCCCGTATTTCTCGTGGGCCCCGTAAGTGGTAGCGGTCGTGTCACATGCGTGTTGGTGCGGCATGTCGGAATCATGAAGCCAGGGTGGGGCAAACTTGCCATCCTCTCCGTCGATGTTGTTAGGGTATTTATTATTTCTGTGTCTTCCCTGACCTGGTGTTTAATCACGCCCGACTGTTTGGGCAGTATGTAAGTTTCGTTAAATTTTATTTCCTTCTCGCAGTCTTACCGGCGTTCAGGTGAATGTAGCGTTTGTTTTCTCGTATGTGCTTTCCTACTGGCCTGCTGGTTTTAGCGGTACAAATTTATCCTCACTGACATTCCAACTTGTACACACCTGCAGCGTGTAAAGTACCTTTCTTGCTCTTTTTAGAGCATGGCACATCTTGGATGTCGCGGCTGCTGTGGTAGACAGGCTGGACCCCATTAAGGAGGTTACCAATCCGGTCAGTGACATTTTTCACATAATGTAAGCGTGTTTCTGGCTGCAGTTACTCGATTTCTTGCCTATCTCTCTTCTTTTTGATTGTTGCCACGCCTGTTTGGATCGATTTCTGGTTTAGCCACCATTGCTGTACGCTCAGTCTTTTGATCTCATGACTTGTGGTATGATCATCGCTTAGGTGCTGCGCATAGAAGCCAAAGAATGGGATGAATGAGTTCTTCCGTGCTGGATGGTGGTGGGACTGGGCACGCAGATATCTGTCCTTGCGTGTAAGCTACTGACACACTCTGCGTCCTTGTGTGCCACCGCATGTTGTTCTGTCTATGGTTCCACGCCCAAGTGTGGAATTGCGCCGTTCTTCTCTACCTCGAGCATGAATTGTATATCCCGGTGTATTTTATCCAAATATTCATTAACTTGTGCAGTTCCGTTTCACTATGAGGCTCTATAGCGAACGCAACGTCCACATATCTGATACATCGATGTGTGCGTAAAGAGAAGTGGAACACAGTGGCCTTGCTCCAAAGACCTCCATGAATACATCTGCTGCTAGCGGGGTAAGGGAGACCCAATTGCTACGCTGTCTGTCTACTCGTAATTTTTCTCTTGCCATTTGAAGTATGTTGAAGCAAACATAGCGCAGCGAGTTCACATTTATGCTCTTTTACGAGGCCAATAGTTTCGTCTACTGTCATGCTTGTGAATAATAACCTTACGTCGAAGCTGACCATTATTTTCGTGGGTAAAATTCTCTCTTTATGCGTTCTATAAAGTGCGTCGACTTCTTCACATAAGAGTCGTTTCGCCAACTAGAAGTCTTAGCTTGGAGGGTATCTATGTTTCTCGCCCATATGTTGTCGACTTGATCCCGTCCTTCGTTGGTCTTAGAGGATAATATTTTATATACTTTCGGTACTCCATGAATTCTAGGAGCACATGGTACTCTGAGCGTGAATCTCTTGGGTGTGTCAGTGTCAGTTATGGCATTCTTGATTGAGCTCTGCATCTTACGAATTGGTTTGGCCGTGGGTTCCACCCTTAGGTCTTTGTAGATAGGATCTTTCAATAATTATTTCATTTTGTCTTCATGCTGCACGGTGTCCAGGATGGGTGGCATTGCCTCTGTCTGCTGACTCTAATCACGGAATGTTACGCAATTGTATTACAACTCTACACTAGTTTCATCATTTTACTCTTAGTACTCATGTCTTTCTTGCTCCCTCAACATTAGATCTCAGATGTTAGATTTAGCAGTTCTTCACATGGATTCCCATGATATTCATGCCCACCTCCTTGCTCTCACTGCTACTGTGCGACTCAAAGCGAGTTGGACTCTATGTAACATGTTGCCTCTGCCCCCGTCTTATGCCGAAATCACGTGAACACATCACAAAGGTTGGCAGCAACAAAACATGCGATTCTCACGTGATCGACAGAGGAGTACAATGTTCTTCTGAACACTTCCTTTTCTTTGCTGTACTTTTGCATCAAATAGCTATATGAAAGGGGCATTGAGTTCATGGGTTAATAAAAGTATTTTAATTTAACTTTAAGGAATGTTAACCATCTGTGCATTAATAGAAGTATATGGTGACATCTGAGGTATCCCTGGATGTGATCGTCTTAGAACAATAATGAAATTTTCCACGTTATTATCAGCACTATCCGCCGCTGTCCACTTTCAGATACGTGAACCGACAGTTAGAGACCGCGCAGGATAGGGGCCGATGTGCAGTGACAGTTTTCGTCCAAAGCGCTGGGCGAGTACATTGGTTTGTTTGCCACTTTTCAGCTGGCCGGCAATAAAGAATACCAGCACACACCCCGAAATCTTTTTCAAACGATTTTGCAGAAACTATTCAGTAAAACAATTTCATTTTTGCGTTGCTTGAGCTTCATATGTCAGGTTCTTGATGATGTGCCTATCATTTCGTTAATGGCACCAGTTATTGTGATATTTATATGCAATTTAGACACAGCGCGAAATTTGAAAAAGTTTGCAATGAAAAACAGGATTCGCTATGATTTTGCGTTTGGTACATATTATAAAATACGTTGCTGCATATGCAATTTAGCTGACATATCGAATTTTTCTTTATACTTAGAGGGAGGTCTCTGGATGCCACCAATCTTGAGGAAAATGATCTGATGTAGCACACTCATTTGCGTTCGCACTATGCTAGGGACAAAACCAGAGTGAAATATCCATAAATTACTCGTATTTAATAAATGGCCTTAGATATCTAAATGAGATTTTGGCAAGTGATAGCACACAAAAAGGAGAGGATTTTGTCATATGGTTACTAAACAAAAATTCATTGTACTCCGTGTTATTCCACTAACTGCAGACTTTATAAATGAAAGACTGTAATTTTTAGGGTCTGTCAACTGCTGGTGAAACGAGAAATTCTGTGGGTTTTGGAATAATTCACTGTACATTTATTTTGTAGTGAGGATGTGCTTTTTCATAACTTACTGATGTTACTTTTTCTCAGTTCCTCACTTAATAAACTTAATAAACCACTGTTTCAGAATTCCCTCGCAATTATGTTGGCACAACATGCTATTCAGACGACGCTGTGTAAATTCCCACTGTGTTTTGGTAAAAGAAGCAAATTTTAACATACCATCAACAGAAATGTGTAAATTTCATTCAAAGTTCGCCACTCATGATGCTTCTGTGGTTAAAAAGCCATGCGAAAATAAATTGCCACTTTTGTTGCCATTTCTACAAAATGATTTTTAGGTACTAACGCGAGCAGAGGTGACAGTAGATCTTTCTCAATGGTCGCCATGCAACTGTGGGCGTGGAGCGGCTACATTTAATATTTACTCGAAATGTGGGCGTAGGCTTCAGTTTAGAACGTCACTTACACTCCAGCACTCGGTATTTCCCGTACAGAGTCTGCTCACAACCTCCACCACTACCGCTCTCCCCACGCATGTTCGCCGACCGCGCACTATCCGGCCAGGATATTCTGCGTGGACTCTAAGCCGCCACGTTTCCTACAGCGGCAACCGTGGTACGAGGGCGCTGCCACAATCGATTATTCCGCTGCCAACGACATGCAAGCAACCCCTCTCCGGAGCGTCGGCGGGAGTACATAAATTCGAACATCCGTTCACTGATCCCATTTGGTGTGGTTGCGAATAGAATAACATTTAAAGACTATCTTAGCGACCAGGGTTCATGGTTTACTGAATACTTTCTGTATTGAAGGCTGACTGGTCTGTAAATCTGCAGTATCTATATACTTTTAAACATTCAAAGCTAATGTGATAACGTAGATTTTCCCGGCGTATCAAATACTGATGATTTTCGCGGGTTTGCAGCCGGGTTCCATCGTCCTGACGACAACACGATATATCGGCGGACCATCTGGCCGCCATCTACAGGTGAGATTGAGTGCACAATCACGCCGGAACTGAAGAGACCTCAAGATTCGGCGGCTCCTTTATACCGCGGGTACTGGCCGTTGCGCGTGCGCGAGCAACGGAAGAGCTGCCCTCTGTGAGGCGAAGAATTGCAGCGGCGCCAGCGGTGAAAACTGTCAAAAGCGAGGAATCGCAAAATTAAAATGCAGCCGGTCGGAAACCAGACCGTTATTGTTTTATCTGTGATAGAATAGGATTCCACGTCTTGCTTAAAGGAAAACCTTTATCTCTCTTTTTTTATTGTAGCGACAGCTTCTTTCAGTTCTGACATATTAACTGAGCAACCATCACAGCCTATACCCACAAAGCTCTCCACTGACAGAGAAAGGCATTCCATTCTCCTTAGAATCGTAGTACCTAATACTTCACCAGTAGCGCCATGCTCTTCATCTTGACTCTCTTTACGTTCATCGTCAATGTTTCCACTACAATCATTGTCTTTATGGATGTCAACGAAACCTAAAAATCTTTCCTGTAATTTGCCGTCACCATCAAAATATCTTGCAGCTAATCTCAGTTGGGCGATGTGCAGTGTGTCCGTAGTCTCATCGAAGATTATGCTTTAATAAAAAGAATCTGATTTCCTCCAGTATTCTCGATAACATCACTGTTTCACAGCATGAAATAAGCTCGTTACACATTGTTTTACTTATGTCAGTGGCATTCGCTTTAGTAGTCTTAAGGTGATGTTTTAGTTGCAAATCTCCAAAGTCAATTCTAAACCTTAGAAGAACTCTATAGTTTCCCTCGTTACTCTCTATACTTTCACGATCATTTTTGTTTTCTAATAGACTTCGATCATCTCTATGCCCTCGCAGAGGAATATTCTGCTTCCCATGAAATATGATTTTTTTTTTATTTTAGGTACAAGACAGTCTCTGTTTTCCCGAATACTTTCCAGTCTCTTCTCGATAACTTATTTATTACCTCAAGTTCGCAGTTGTCTCGCGTCGCCAAAAATAATTTTGCATCTGTTGATGCTTCAGCGTGGTACTTGAACTGAGAGTCGGTCTTTACCAGTAAGTTTGGAAAGCTTTGTTCGTGGTTCAGACACCAGTTTCTTGGCGATAATGGATTTCTTTCCTCCATCCATACAAAAAATTGAATAGTTAATGCAAATTTATTTGTTTTATTTAATCGTATGGCTAGGGTCCCCCGTCGTGTAGACCGTTCGCAGGGTGCCGGTCTTTCAATTAGACGCCACTTCGGCGACCTGCAGTCGATGGCGATGATAGGATGATGAGAACAGTACAACACCAGTCCCTGGGCGGAGAAAATTCCCCGACTCAGCCGGGAATCGAACTCGGGCCCAGAGGATTGACAATCCGTCACGCTGACCATTCAGCTACCGGGGGCGGACAAGTTAAAGCAAAGAAGTCCCTTTTTAACTTGAGAACACCAGCCATGGATACTGTTCAAAGTGGTTATCGTGCACTTGTCTGCATTCAACCCGTCCCCACCTGTTGTGCTCGGAAGTAGGAAAGATATAAGCTTTTTCAGGTTTCCTTGGAGCTGTGAGAAGTTTGTGTTTTATATCATTACTAATATTTTCTGACGCTAATATATCCAAATAATTGCCAATAAACTTCGCTGTGGAACTTTCGACGAAGTACTGGGCTCTGCCTGTACATGTGGTGGTGTTATTGCGGCTGAATGGTGACCAGAATCTTCAGGTGTTTCTACTTTTCTTTTTCTTATTACGTAGCGATCCATTTTATTACACTGTTACGACGTAGGCAAATTAGCGGACAAGCACTTTATTCGCACTGAAAAATGCAACACTAGCACACTTAGGTCGAAAACACAGACGGTCACACTCCGCGTGTTTCTAATATCATTAAGCACAACACTGACTTAAGTCCGTGGTAATAGCCTATAATCGCATTTGTTCACTTTTAATCACTTCTAAGTTATCGCGACGATTGTAGCTTTCAAACTGACTACCTGGCAGCGACTCTGCTTCCCTTACATATGTGGCTTGGTTGTTTCTAGAACATTCGCTGCCAGGTTGTTCATTTCCAGACTATTATGGAGTGTGAACAAATACGTACTGTGGAAGCGACAAGCCGATAAGTACCTTACGAGGTATAATATAAGGGCGAGTTTCCAATGATGACGTCACCCGACAAATAATGTGTGTGGAAATTTTGTTATCGATTCCGTCTCTTTCTAGAGCATTCGATAATGGACCTGTATAGTATCAATAAATTTTTTGGAATCTTCTCGAAAGTCACCATTACCTGAGATATACGCATAAATAGTTACCCATACCAAACTCGTATTACGAGTTAAGTATGGAAACTATTGTTACGTTATTATTAAAAATATTGTCACGAGTCTCGTAACAATATTTTTTTCTGAGAACCTACTATGAATTACTATTATTAATACATCACAATCGACTGATAACTCTCACTCTTGGCTGATCTTCAGACTAGCACTTGCTACAACTAGGAATTTTTACTTATTCATTCTTCAGTCTTAATATTTCTGCTTCTGAATATAAACTGGCTTCCTATTCGGCGAATAGTCAGTATATATAATGCAACATACCAAAGGTTTTTTGTACAAGAAAACAGTAGAATATTCGCGACTTTTCTCGAACAAATGCCAAACAGAATAACGTATCGAGATCAATAGAATGGCCGCGACTTTCCTCGTAGGTATGTGTTAGCCACTTATGGGCCAGATGTTTCGTTTGCTGCCGCCTTTGTCCCGCAGTTTTCGCAGGGTCAGAGTGGTTTCAATGGATTTGGCGAGGTTAATTTGAAGTGTTGGTCAGATGCCTTTCCTGTCGCCACCCTGTACACCCCTGGATGGAATCAGTGTACCCCAGCTGTCTGCGTCCAGTGTAAATCATGAAATAGTACGAATGTGTTTCAAATGCCTGGGAGTAGTGTAACTGAGGTGGAACGTAGGGACCAGCCCGGTATTCAACTAGTGGGATGTGGAAAACCGCCTAAAAAGCACTTCCAGGCTGGCCGGCACACTGGCTCTCGTCGTTAATCCGCCGGACGGATTCGATCGGCGGCCGGTGAGTCTACCCGAGTCCAGGAAGCAGCGCATTAGCGCTCTCGTCTAACCTGGCGGGTCTATCTATGGGCCAGACAGAAACGTATAAAATACTATGACACGGACGCGCTTGCTTCGAAGGAAAAAGTACAACTACTCGATTAAGTAGATTCAGTCGAGTCGACTGACGGAAGAAACGAACGAATAGCTTGGCTGGCTGATGGGGGCGGCGCGGGTGGCAATGTATCCGCCACTGACCTGGGATGCCTTCGGTGGACATGTTTCTCATCAAAGATACCCTCTCCGAACCGTGCAATAACTGAAAACCACCATGAGAGAGGAGTGGGGCAATATTCCTCAGGAACTCCTCAAAAGTTTGATAGCCAGCGGGAATAGCAATGCAAAATGTGCTTTTGTGGCTGATGTGATGTTACAAAATAAAAGTGATGTTGTTATTCAATGGAAAGTTGGAAATTGAGATTTAGCTTACTGTTTTATCAATCGCAATTGGCGTAAGAATCATGGATTGACCATTGTCATAAAATATTGCATTATGAGATGTGAATAGTTTCTACTTGCAGTTTCGCGTGGCTTGAGGCAGTCTCAACTAGCGTGCTATTGATTAAGAAATTGCGTTATCGTCTTTCTAATTACTTCATGATCGTAGATACGATCATACCCGGTTGTGAAGTTATTGTTATGACAAAACAATTTCCTAAGGGACCAGAAAGTTCTTAAGGGCGCAAAAACAACTGTAACATCACACAAAAGGGAAATTCGATATTAAAGCTGATGCAAGAAGACGATAAAACAGTTTTCTTTTTATCAATGTAACACGCACATTAGACTGCTGATCTTGGTGTCTGTAATATTAGCAAAATGCATAATTAAAATGAAAATAATACTGAGGAGATAATAGGAATGAGCACTGCTAAATGATTCAGTATTCCCAGAACAAATATTTATTATAAATAAAACATATATCGTACCTTAAGATTAATACAACAATGACGGTAGATTTTTATGTCCGTATCATGTCCATTGAGCGCTCTTTTATATAGCCATTGTCTTCTTTGAGTCACTCGTGCGTCGTCACGGTAAGTTATAACAGTTCTTTACACTTCACTCAACTCAGACATACACGTTTTTATACATTTAGTAAAAATTAGATCAGACTGCCACAAATCTGCGTCCGTCTTACTTCAGAAAAACAGTACAAGTCTTCTTAGCGCTCCAGGCTGTACTCGCTTCGGCGGTACATATACTAAAATTGGAACGATACAGAGAAGATTAGCATGGCCCCTGCGCAAGGATGCCACACTTGGCGCCCGAACAGGGAGTTGACCAAAAATTAGTTCAAATACTTGGAAAATTTTCTATGTGCTTTTGTTAATAAATGTTCTGTCGTTTCATGTACACATCATCTCTCTGTGAGAATGACGTAAAATATGCTGGTCAATAACGCAGTTTAATTACCGAGAGAAAAGAAAAGAAAAGAGACGTGAATTTGCTGAGACAACATAGCGGTAATCAAGCCATCAAAAAGTAAGTCAGAATTTAGTATACGCAGTGTAGTGCTTCAGTAGCAACGTTGCTTTTCCAAGTCGATCCACATCCTTTCTATCTCCTTCCCGCTATAGAAAATCTGCTTTATTTTATCTTTCAAAGTAAAGTTATTCGTAGTCTGATAATAGAAATTATTTCTCCCCATTGTTAGTATAGCTGTATTACATTTTCAACATGGTGGATAGTGTGTGCAATTTGCAGTGAAGAGCATCTTCATTCATTTGTCTGAAACGTTTAGGTTCCATCTTGTCTTCTCGCCAGATAGAATTTCATTTGTTGCTCACGCGAGAGTGGTGCTCTTAGCGGACTCACCACGTCACTGACAAACGACGAAAGCCTTGCGTAGCACGTGGTTTACTGACGAAAATGGCAGATAGTAAACAGAGACAGGTGACAACAGGAGACGGGAGTGAAGACGTTAATAGTATCCCATACCCTTTACGATCGCGAACGGTAGGTTCCCGTGTGGAAACTGAACTAACCATGTCTGTAACAGGGGAAAGTGACCCTAAAGTCCAAATTCTTCCCGCTGCAGCTACAAATGACCTCGGTGCGTTAATGGAAATGCTGAAACAACAGTTTGACGCAGTAAATGAGACTATAAAAACACAAAATGAGACTGTTAACGCCCGATTAGATGCTGTAAGCGAATCAGTAAAAACACAAAATGAGACTGTTAACGCCCGATTAGATGCTGTAAGCGAATCAGTAAAAACACAAAATGAGACTGTTAACGCCCGATTCGATGCTGTAAGCGAATCAGTAAAAACACAAATTGAGGCTGTTAACGTCCGATTAGATGCTGTAAGCGAATCATTAAAAACACAGCTAGGCACAATCAAAACAGATCTGCGTAAAGAAATTACGGCTGAATTAAATACCCATTTGGGTGAGGTGCAAACTAAGATCAGTGATCAAATTCAGAAAATGCAGAAACAGGTGAAAAGTGAAATAGCTGAAGTATCTGGAACATTAAACACAAAAATTCAGGCAGCTACCAAAGAAATAAACTCAGTTAGACATGCAGTATCTGACATTGAAGGTGTAGTGGAGGATCTGTCGAGGCAGATAGACTCAATCAATATTGAAGAACAGGTTAAGAGCACCGTGAAAGCACACACGGAGGCATTGTCGGAACACTACGGTGAATGGATAAAGGGTAAAGATATTTTTATCGAAAAGAAGGTCAGGGAGGAGCTTAGGGAGACTGTCAAGGATGTAACTTATGAAATCTTAGCTGCTCCTGGTAAGTCTGGAGACACAGTGGTTTCTGAACTGGGACAGATTCGGAGGACACTTACACGGGATCTTCCCGAGTGGAAGCAGCAAGTAGTGGACGAAGTCAGAATGCTGAGAAACTGGGTAGAAAATCCGCACACGCATACGCAAACTATAGGGAACAACTCTTTAGACGGTGACGAATGTCAGTCAACTCCTTATAGTTCACCGCCTGATTACATGCAAAACGACAGTCCTGTTGAGTCCCGAGTAGGGAAAATAAATGATCCGCCCACAATCGTGAGTTTAATGCAAGAGGAAAGTGTGATTAAGCATCGCACGTTTCCTGTTTTTCATCCGCAGAAGCGAGAAATACACCCCATCGTGTTCCTAAAGAATTTTTCCGGCATATTTCCCAGGAGCTGGACAGACAGACAGCGTATTCAGTTCGTCACTGGCTTTATTTCTGGTGATGCAGCATTATGGGGAACGGAAATGGTAGACACGTGTAGGAATTATGAAGAGTTTGAGAAAATGTTCTTGGCAAAATTTTGGAGTAATGGGGTACAGCAAAGATTAAGGAAGGAGGTGTATGGAGCGGAAATTTTCAATGAGAAGCATGGAAGTCTCCGGCGATACTTCGAGAAGTATCTAGCAAAAATTAAATTCTGGGATTCTCCGATTTCTTCCAAGGACGTAATTATGATTCTCAAAAGCAAACTCCCTGTGTCTATTAGAGAGAAACTAGTAAATGTGTCCGAAGAAGACACGGATGCATTCCTTTCTGTACCAATGGAGGAAACCTGCAAAATTGGTTGTTTTGTAAATGAAATCTATCGGCGAAGGAACTAAGCACGAATGCTGTGTGAAGATGCACACTAAAGTGCGACGTGCATAATAAAAGTAACTGTTCACTGTATATTAGTGGTAGTGTTGTACTGCAAGTGTAAAAAGAAGTCAAGGCTACGACAACAGGTGCAACGCAAAGTTCAGTGTTGTTCTAAGTGCAGCGACAGCTAAAACATTCGTCGTCACTTACCTGTGAGCCTCATGGGAGGCAGTTGACAGAGAAGTATGGAGGCAGCTTCAGTGTCTGGCTCCTCCGATGGAAAACGCGCGCGAGGTGTTTGTATCGATGCACTCGTGTGATACGAAGTTCACAAAAAAAAAGGAGCACTCGACGACCAGCAGCTCTGTTACAGCCTGAGCGCGAACGGATACTGAGTGTTGGAGCTCACGCAGCACTGTGCAGCCGCTGTGAGTGGCTGACGTGTGGGTGACGAAACAATCCAAACTTTAAACTGCTAACCGCTATGACTTCCATCGTACATACTGGAGGAAAGACATTTGTACACTTGTGTGACTACATCTTCATATGTAAATTAAGCGATTTTCTTGAGTTGAAGTTAAGATGAGTGAGAAGTAGATTGTTAGATTACTCAGACCTTAAAGCCATTAATACCGGCACTCCTGAACACTGCTAAAATGAATTATAATCCTGTCTCTTGATGGACAAAGAAAATGAATGTGCACTATAGGAAGACCCTAAACTCCAGACCAGTCCCGATCCTTAACAAATGTATCCAATAGGTTATAAGTTATACTAATAATTTTCCACTTCTTCTGTTTCATATTGTAAATAAAAACCCTGAAAGCCGCATGAATTCCTGGCACCACAGCGGAAAGGACAGATGTACTGCATGATGAACGCCGTAGACAGCTAACACAGAAAGTGAAAGCATCAGGAAGTGTAGTGCTACGTTATTAAACTGTAATTGAACCAAAATGAGTCAACAGATGCTCGAACATTGTCCACTCTAGTTTAGTGAAAATAAGCACTCACTGTACTCATGTTTTAGTTGTTAAGCTCAAAAGAAAGTAATTTCTGAATTCTATCCCCTGAAGAGCGAAATGAACGTTCACTTATTGTTATAAGCAAATATGGACCAAACTTAAAAATGCACATAAATGTTAGTCTTGGTATTATGGAATGAAGTGACTGATGAACAAAGAATGAAAAACTTTATTTTGTGAAATGATAAATATCTGATATATGTTTATAAATGTAATTTCAATTTAAGTACATAGTACGCCAGTAACATTATGTAAATGTCACACCAAAAATCACGAATATCTCATGAGGACATGAGGATCGAGGTAATCCTTCGGCATTCCCTCTCTCCTCATGGGAGGCAATGAGATATTCGCTATTTTTGACTTCATTAAAACAGCAAATACGAGTAGTTAATACTTTCAGCCAGAAGGCAAATGCTTGTTTGTAAATAATGATTAATGTACAATGAGGCGTCGCATAGCGACGGTGGAATTTTCTAATGATGTAATTTGTCGTCTTTGGGCGGCAATAAAAACAGAAAAATACGGATAGATATACGATCCTTCACTATTTTGTTCGCTGGAGAACAAATGAAGCCTGGAGCGCTAAGAAGACTTGTACTGTTTTTCTGAAGTAAGACGGACGCAGATTTGTGGCAGTCTGATCTAATTTTTACTAAATGTATAAAAACGTGTATGTCTGAGTTGAGTGAAGTGTAAAGAACTGTTATAACTTACCGTGACGACGCACGAGCGACTCAAAGAAGACAATGGCTATATAAAAGAGCGCTCAATGGACATGATACGGACATAAAAATCTACCGTCATTGTTGTATTAAGCTTAAGGTACGATATATGTTTTAGTTATAATAAATATTTGTTCTGGGAATACTGAATCATTTAGCAGTGCTCATTCCCATTATCTCCTCAGTATTATTTTCATTTTAATTATGCATTTTGCTAATATTACAGACACCAAGATCAGCAGTCTAATGTGCGTGTTACATTGATAAAAAGAAAACTGTTTTATCGTCTTCTTGCATCAGCTTTAATATCGAATTTCCCTTTTGTGTGATGTTACAGTTGTTTTTGCGCCCTTAAGAACTTTCTGGTCCCTTAGGAAATTGTTTTGTCATAACAATAACTTCACAACCGGGTATGATCGTATCTACGATCATGAAGTAATTAGAAAGACGATAACGCAATTTCTTAATCAATAGCACGCTAGTTGAGACTGCCTCAAGCCACGCGAAACTGCAAGTAGAAACTATTCACATCTCATAATGCAATATTTTATGACAATGGTCAATCCATGATTCTTACGCCAATTGCGATTGATAAAACAGTAAGCTAAATCTCAATTTCCAACTTTCCATTGAATAACAACATCACTTTTATTTTGTAACATCACACTGAGGAGGGGATATTCGTGACTAAGTGTGATATCGACCTTTACTTGTGGGTCTGACCTGTGTCAAAAATGAAAGTTATCTGTGTTTGTTTTGCTGTTGGCGCTTGTGGTGAAATCTTTACCGTTTTCCTTTGTAAATATGCCACTCCATTACGTATGCACTGCGTTCGTGCAGTCCATCATTGCATGTGCTTATTCCTGTCCAAGAATGTCTCTGTTCCTTAGAGACCTTCAGTCAGTGTAATGTTTTTTCCTGCTTCTTGTGTCATCTATCTCCTGACACGTCCGATGCAAACAACCACTAATTTGTCTTCTGTGCCAACCTCTTCATTTCAGAGTAGCCCTTGTAACCTATATCCTCAATTATTTGCCGGACGTATTCCAATCACTGTCCTCCTCTACAAGTTTTACGCTCTACGTTGGTTCAGATGGCTGTAAGCACTATGGTACCTAACATCTGTGGTCATCAGTCCCCTAGACTTAGAACTTCTTAAACCTAACTAACCTAAAGACATCACACACATCCGTGCCCAAGGCAGGATTAGAACCTGTGACCATAGCAGCCTCGTGGTCCGGACTGAAGATACTAAAACCGCTCGGCCACCGCGGCCGGCTTGTGCACTACGGCTCCCTCTAGTACCGTGGAAATTAGTCCCTAATGTCTTAACAGATGTTCTATCATTTTAATCCTTCTTCTTGACAGTGTTTTCCGTATATTTCCTTCCTCTCCGGTTTTGTGCAGAACCTCCTCATTCTTTACTTTATCAGTCTACATTATTTTCAACATTCGTCTGTAACATCACATCTCAGATGCTTTGATTCTCTTTCCTTCCAGTTTTCCTGGAGCCCATGTTTTACTGCCACATAATGCTGTTCTACAAACGTACATTCTCAGAAACTTCTTCCTCAAATTAAGGCCCATGTTTGATACTAGTAGACTTCTCTTAGCCAGTAATGCCCATTATGCCAGTACTACTCTGTTTTTGATTCCAACCTTGTTCCGCCCGTTGTGGCTTATTTTGCTGCCTAGGTGATTCCTTAATTTCATCTATTTCATGACCATGAATTCTGATGTTAAGTTTCTCGCTGTTCTCATTTCTGCTCCTTTTTGCTACTTTCATTTTCCTTCGATTTACCTTCAGTCCATATTCTAAATTCATTATACCGTTCACTCCATTCAGCAGATCCCGTAATTCCTCATATTTTCACTGAAGATAGCAAATTTCATTTGAGAATCTTTTCATTGATATCCTTTTCCGTTGAATTCTAATTCCACTCTCTTAAACTTTTCTTATATTTCCATCGTTCGATGTATAGATTAAACATTAGGAGCGAAAGACTACATCCCTGCCTTACACCCTTTATAATCTGTGCACTTCGTTCTTGGTTTTCCGCTCTTATTATTCCTCTCGGCTCTTGTAAAAGTTATATGTTACCCGACTCTACCTGCAGTTTACCCCTATTTTTTCCGATACTTGCACTGTTTTACGTTTAGAATGCTTTCTCCAGGTCAATAAATCCTACGAACGTGTCTTGATTTTTCTTTAGTCTTGCTTCCATTATCAACTGCAACGTCAGAACTCTCTTTCTGGTGCCTTTACCTTTCCTAAAGCCAAAATGATCGTCATATAACACACCCTCAATTTCTTTTCCATTCTTCTATAGATAATCCATGTCAGCAGCTTGGATGCATGAGTTGTTAAGCTGACTGTGGGATAATTCTCGCACTTGTTGGTTCTTGCAATCTTCGAGCTATGTGGATGATTTTTTCCGTAAGTCAAATGGTAAATAACCAGACACATACATTCTGCACAACAACGTGAATTGTCGTTTCTTGCCATTTCCCCCAATGACTTTAAAAATTCTTATAGAATTTTGTCTATCTATTCTGCCTTATTTGAGCTTAATTCTTCCAAAGCTCTTTTAAATTCTAAATCTAATACTCGATGACCAACCTTTTCCACATCGATTCCTGTTTCTTGTTCTACCACATCACTCAAGCCTTTTCCCTTATAGGGGCCTTCATTGTAGTCTTTCCACTTACCCAGTCTCCTCTGTATTTAACAGTGGCACTGCCATTGCACCCTTAATGTTCCCACTGTCGCTTTTAATTTCGCGGTATGTTGTTAACGAATATAATTCAAAACATGTGTAGAAACATAAAATTCCCGAAATCTGGTATCAACACAGATAACCAATATTTGATCAGAGAGGCCCCTGGGGCATAATGAAGGCACTGACGTGGAAAAATAATAAAATATAATTTTAAAAGTTGAACATTACAGCAATATTAAAACTATTACGTTAAAACGAACTTCAGAATCAATATAATTCATGCATAATAATCATAGAGCATATGAAAATGCTCAGACCAAGGTATGAAATTCAGTATGAGCGTGGCCCAAAACCCCAACCAAACCGCACTTATTACAACAAGAATATTACACTAGGAATTACTAAAAGGATTAACTGGTTAATCTTACAATAAAATATAACAACGAGTAATTGCAATAACCAAGAAATCAGGTTATTCAAACACACATAAGGTGTGACTTAAAAGATAACAGGAAAATCTTGAGGGCTAACACTCAAACAACTACAATAATTTTTAATTTTCCTGAAAGGGGTAAAATCTCACCTGAATTATGAAAATTAATTGCCCAAATGAGCCAGTATTCACTGGGCCACTATCGTTTGCTTACCAGGGCCGTAGGCAATTTAATAGTTGCTACATCGGTGAGGGAAACAACTTCTTCCAATGCGAGTAAGACTGAATCTCAACTCAGTAGTCACTAATGCAGGTGGCGACTTAAAACATCTGACACAATTGATTTCAGGCTCCAATGACAAGACAAGCAGACACTGACCAAGTTAAAATTAAAGGAAAATCTAAAACACACAAATGTGCCACTCAAATAATTTCAAACAGAGGCACCACAAGGTAAAATTAACGCGAGACAGGGTGATGGAGAACCATAGGCAATCCAGCGTAATAGGAGCAATTTCAGCACGGGAGCCATGTGTCAATCAAGCGACGAGTACCTTACCCCCAAACGGCAGAACAGACGGCACCAGGAAATGAACTGCACTCCAGCAGCCACACCAGCAACCATGCCTCCTTAATCCGAAATAAACCTGCTGTTAGCAGAATGAGATTTTCACTCTGCAGCGGAGTGTGCGCTGATATGAAACTTTCTGGCAGATTAAAACTGTGTGCCCGACCGAGACTCGAACTCGGGACCTTTGCCTTTACGCGGGCAAGTGATCTACCAACTTAGCTACCGAAGCACGACTCACGCCCGGTACTCACAGCTTTACTTCTGCCAGTACCTCGTCTCCTACCTTCCAAACTTTACAGAAGCTCTCCTGCGAACCTTGCAGAACTATCACTCCTGAAAGAAAGGATATTGCAGAGACATGGCTTAGCCACAGCCTGGGGGATGTTTCCAGAATGAGATTTTCACTCTGCAGCGGAGTGTGCGCTGATATGAAACTTCCAGGCAGATTAAAACTGTGTGCCCGACCGAGACTCGAACTCGGGCACACAGTTTTAATCTGCCAGGAAGTTTCTGCTGTTAGCACATTACACACAAGTATTGCCAAACAGCACAACTCGAGATGACTGGGTGTTGTGTGTCCTTCATCATCATTTCATCATCATTGACTCACAAGTCGCCCAAGTGGCGTCAACTAAAAAGGAATTGCAATACGGCGGCCGAGCTCCCCCTCATGGGACCTCCCGGCCAACAATGCCATACGACCATTTCTTATTTAAATTCTTTTCTATCGACTACCGGTCGCTTATACAATCGTGAGCCTATGAACAGCTCACGGTGTGTCATATGGCCCTCTTATCTCTCTCTCTCTCTCTCCCTGACTGCGACCGAGTGCCTACCCGTGTGGTCAACAACCACCGCCAAGAAACTACAGCCCAGAACTCAACTAGCAGGCAACCGAAGCGCCACCCGGCAACTAGACCAAGACGGTTCGCACCAGCAGGCAAGGATGTAAGAACATAGAACTAGCCGTCAGGGCTCAATATACTTTCTCTGTCTCTTCATCTTCGGATTGCGATGTCGTCATGCATACATGAACTGTCGTTGTCGGTATTGGTTTGCTGTCGCTTCTGATAAGAGCAGCCCTGTCACCGAACTGTTCACAGTAACACACTTCCTGCCCTACGTTCTTATTCATAACGAATCTCATTCCCGTTACGCCACTTTCTGCTGCCTTGAATATTATTACCTTTTGCCCATCTGACCAGAAATACTTGTCTTATAACTTACAAGAGTGCAGCAATCAGTCGTCCTTTTTTAGACTGTATTACGCAAATCCAGATTTCGGCTAGTGGATAGCCATTCTCAATGCACTATTTTCTATTCTCGGTGCATGTAAGTACCTGTTGTTCGGGAGTCATTCAAAGAAATGTGACTGACGCCCGAACAACAGGGACTTACATGCATCGAGAATTGAAAATAGTCCTTTGAGAATTATTTATAAGCCACATAACAGTCGCTGAGTGCACCCACCTTGCAAATGGAAGGTAACCTGGAGAAATTCTTGTCTTCTTTCCATTACGCCTCACTGACCCCATCTACGTCTGTACTGAGCCTTTGAATTTCTCTTTTAAGATTTTCTAGCTTCCCTACCATGTTCAAACAGCTGACATTTCACGCCCCAACACGTAGAACGTTACCCTTTCGATGGTGATTCTATCTTTTTCTCATGGACACATTTTTCCACGGCTGCACCCTCCCGGAGATTCGAATGGGGGAGTAGTCCGGAATCTTTTGCTAATGGAGAGATCATAATGACATCTTTTCAATTTCAGGCCACATGTCCTGTGGATACACATGAGTGTCCTTAATGCTGTGTAGTTATGAATATCAATATTAGTGACAAGTTTTAATTGACATTTCGCAACAAATTTCACTTTTTAGTAATTTTAGACTATTTAAAGGCAGTGCTACTTACGGACAAGCCTGAAACATGAACGTGTGTAATCCAAAGAGATACTTCTAATTATTTCTCTACTTCTTCGGTCATGTTTGCTTTAGTGTAGAGTTGGTCAAAAGTATTGGTCGACGGGACAAGCATGCTATCAGCTTTCTGGAGTTCCAAGGCTGGCAATAACATTTACGTCAAAGTATCAGAAACTGTTTCGACACAAGCTATTCCGATCCAACTTATCATCAGTATGAACATTCAAAATAACTGAACTTTATTCCCTACTTACTATTTCCTTTTGTCACACTTCGTTAGCAGAAGGTGGTACGTTTCTGTCTAGACCAAAGCGAATAAGCAGTGATTTCGTTTGTTTACTTCAATCAAAATTCTCATTTGTGAAAAATCAGTTAAAAGCCGTCATTAAAGCGTCATACACCATTACCCTTGTGGCAAACAATTTGCTCAACCCACGAGCTATTCTTTAATAATACAATCAGTGTACTACTATTGTCACATGAAACAAGATTCAAGATTTCGAATTTTGTGGAACTGAATTCTCCTGGAACTAATCACTTCTATTCCTTTGGATTGAACAGCTATCGTTGTGGAACATTGGTGTTCTGAAATGTTGTTTTTTTCAGACATTGCATCGAAGCCAGCAACTGATCATACGGAGCACGAATACAGCAGTGACCATCGATGGCAATCAATGGGCCAAATTAAGGCCAATCGGCTCGGGCTTAAGGGGCTCCGGAAAGGCTCAAAATCATGAAAAGTTCAATTTTTACTTTTTTGCGTTTTCTGAACATTTTAATAGATATATAATTTATTCAATTCCGAAGACTACAACTATTTGTAAATTTTTTTTGAAATGTGTTCTACATGGGCGTGACCCACTGTGGCACTGTTAAACTGCTGTCAAATGGTGTTATTATTAACGTCCGTGATCATCAGGTACATTTTAGTGATGTGAGATAAAGTATGTGTTGTGGCTAACCTGTGATGGTTCAATATATATCGCTGGTGTGATTGTCGATTGTTTCATGTTTATTTACTCTGTCGTTATCTCGAAAATATTCGTAATTAATTCTGTTTCTTGAGTCTCTGTTTTGTTGAAGTATAATAATGAGTAAAAGTAAAGTTATTAGAAATCCTCTGAAAGCTTTTAAGAAAAGGAGAAATGTTGGAAAGCCAAAGGTATATGTTATTACTGTAAACAATAAAGACGATAACCAAGTGGGTAAACCTAACCTCTCAAGTACACCTGCCCATAGCAGTCAAAGTGGGAAAGAAAATACTTCACAGAAGAAGCTTGGTTCAATGAGTGAAAACTATGAATGTTTTATGGGCGAATCGGATGTGAATGAAATATTTGATATGTCGGTTCTCAAAGGAATTTTTTCAAACTGTGTAAGATGTATTCATTGTAGTGAAGTTGGTCTGGAACTCTCCTTAATAAAGCACGTAGGACTTGCTAGTGAAATACAACTGAAATGTGATAAGTGTTCATACATGACCACCTTTTGGAACAATGTTGCAGTAACTGCAACTGAAGAAAATGGTAGCAAAATCTACGAACACAACAACGAGCGATGCTTGCTTTAGACAAGGAACGCCTTCGGGCTGCAGACAGGGCTGTAAAGAGTCTAGAAATACAAGCAAGAGTAAACAGGAGGAGGAACAAGAGGAAGCTGGAGGAGGAGTTTGCAGAGGATGAAGATAATCCATCTTATGGACCTGGAATGCACTAAAAAGTTAATCCAATCTTTGTCGCTCGATTCCCAAAACTTTTATTTTCTTATACTAATTACATGTTTTCTAAGGATCTTCCAAACATATTTGTTTCAAACTTTCAGTAAATGTTACACAGTGCCTTTTGCATAATTTAACACAGCCTTTTTCCAAAAAACTGTATATTTTTGGATATATAAATAAAAAATTGCAAAAAAAGTTGTGAATTTTCATTACAATTGAAAAAAAATCATCTTTAATAACTGAACTAAAATTTTGTAAAATCCCTATGTTAAGTTGTAGCCCATACTCCAGTGAATAATCTGTAAAAAGTTCAACTTCCTACCTCAAATACTTTGTGAGGAAAGATGTAATTTATAAGCGTTATTTTAACGGTGCAAGTATAGGGCGTTCAGGAGCCCCTTAACACTCGCACCAAAGCTCGTTCCCGGTTTGTTGCGCAGTTGTAGCCACAAGGTGCTATGGGGCTTCGGGCGTCGTTAGATAAGTGGCGCATCAGAACTGCGAGTTCTCACTGTGCTCGTACTGCTCGGAATAATCTTAGACAGTGGAGTGCTGTTGGTCACCGTGGTACGACAACCAGATCATTAATTAGGGCCATCAGTTTAATAAAACATCGTCCTTTTGGAAGGGCTTGAATGTTAGGAACGTATTACGGGAGATTTCGCCTGAGTGAGTGACTTTAATCCTTTCAGAAGAGCTCAGGATCTGGAGAAAGGGAAAAGATAGATGGTCGTAGTATCAATCTCTAAACACCACCCAACAGCTAGAGCGCCACAACATCCTACATTGACCACGTCTTCCGAAGTACTGACTGCGTGGAGAACAGTTCTTCACAGAAAGGCTTTGAAAGTTACAGCAGCAGGAATTGCGGAATTATTTTTTTTCTAATAATTATACAATAATTTCTGTTGTTGCACTCACTATTCAGTGTCCTTTTTCGTCTGCCATAGCGTGAAAACTGTAGAAATGCTCAAAATATTATCAGCCACTTTCCTTTACTGTTTTCGTGTTTATGAATCGTTTATTAACATTATTTGATGATAAAAGGTGCAGTAAACTCTGTTGATGTTTTGGAAATAAGTTACGATACCGCTGCCGTTTCGCGCGTGACCCACGCAAAGGTCATAGCTTTGGCTAGACAAATATACATTTTATTTATTAGTTAGCTGTTTGAGGTACTGTGGAAGACAACGTGCATGCATCACACACAGCCGACATTACTACGCCACTGCCTTTGATAAAATTAATGCTGCGACATAATACCTGTATCCTAGATGAATTTTCACTAGCTGTAGTAGAAACAATCACATATATACTCGGGAGATCTTTGTTACAAAGTTATCAGGCGTTAAAATTCCAGGAAGCTTCAACTCATAACACAATTCCCGTGATATTTATATAAAGGATTGCTCTTAAGTATCTGTGGGATTTCAAAAGACTATAGCGCGAAAACTATAAGGCATACAGGATAATGAGTCATATCGATGGACAGAGCATCTTGCAAAATTTCAGTTCGTAACAGGAGCCTTGGCGAGGTTGTAGAGCGCAGCACTAGAGAGTAGGGCTGTCAGAAAGCGTACTCATATTATCTGCTCCCTAGCGTCGCATCGAATTACAACGCGCCTGCAGAAACTTAACCCAGAGAACAAATTTACAAAGCGGGCTGTTGTCGTCGCGCACACACGCAAGTCGTACATACGTACTGATATTTGCCGCACTACAAACGGTGCTCATTATCCGCGCCTGTAACGTGAGCTACAAACTTGGCGTATCTATTTTCGGCATGTATCCAGTTTTCGCGCACTCTTCTTCTCAAGCCCCCGTGTTACTTATGAAGAGTCCTGTTTAAGTGACTTCTATGACTTGTCAGCGCACTTACTCGTTCTGAGAGGTAGTTTGTATGCCAGAGGCGTTTCCAGTGGCACACCGTCAATCGGTATTCAGTGTACAGTCATATGGTCAGCAGCTTAAGAAAAACGCAGTATTAACGAGACTGAGAAGTTATTAATCTACTGGCCTCTCTTCTGTGCTTGATGAATTTTTTTAAACAGAATATCCAAAAACGAGTCACCATGCGATATTCGTTTCAAAACTGAGTAGATTGTACGACAAATCATTGAATAGCATGTAACTTTACGGATGAGCAATGAATACGATTATTGAAATCTTTTTTCACTTTCTTAATATTTTAGTGTGGAGGTCCATCATTCCTCGGTCACAGCAAGAAAATCCTTGGGGACATAACCTTTGAGCAAGCACGTCACAGAAAGCGACACTGTCTGTCTACATGCGGTGAGTTAACTATCCATTATAAGAGATAAGCTGCACTGCGTCAGATTCTATGTGCAACAGATGACTCATATTCCGGTTTTTCCAAATCACACGAAAAATACAGCGGTAGATACGGCTCACCATATATTACGGCAGTAAGCTGCTGCACAGTGCACGAGAGCACAAACGCTGAACTCCAAATCCACTGAAAACATTTTATTGGCATGTCAGCCGAAGTTTACCTTGGGAAGAATTTCATATGTGTCTTTCATACTAAATAGTCTGGGAACAGTTATCATCCATTTGAAATGTGTGAATGGTAAGCGACAGTGTTTCTATACTTGGTTATATGTACAGGCTGGATGGACGAACGTAGATATGTTTCAGTGCGGAATTGTGACGTTGCCGAACTATTGAGTTGACATACTTGAAGCTTATATGCATTTTCATTTTATAGGAATGTGTGATGATTTCATCTCACAAGACAACAACGATAGATGAAGCAGAGCTGATTCAAAGACGTGTAACTGCGTAGCGACGAACGGAGCTCATCGGCCAGCGAGCTGCATCACTTTAACTAAACGTCACAGAGCATGCTTGGGATGACAACGTGAGGGGTTTTATTGCTTCCCCTCAAACAGCTTTCCAACAGAATTGACAGTCACTTCTTATGAAAATCACATATACCGTACATTTCCATCAACAGCATTAATGTTGGCGTACTTGCTTCTTTGCTGCTCGTGGTAATAATATTCCATATAAACATTACTTGTTCCATAATAAAATTACACATCTATTTCTTCGTTTCAAACATTGGGTAATTTCGATCATGCGAGTTTCGAATTGCTTTTCAACTGTCTACGTATGCCATGACATGGTTCTACAACGTGCGTTTTTTTCCCTATAAGTTTCATTCATGGATTTAACTAGTTGTCGTTGTTTTTGTGACTTTTCCTTTTGAAAACCTGTATACTTGCTTTTCAAAGTATTGTGAAAAGTTTTGGTAACTGACTCAGTTACTGCTGCAGCAGTCACTTTTTTTTTATCCGGTGATCAAGTGATTCACTTTTCCCAATATCAGTAACAACCATATAGCGATGAAAAACTATGGAAACGATGTGAAAAATCGAATATGTCGTCAACTTCGACCAATTTATAGTTAATTCACTCTGAACGGTTTCAGTTCAACGTCTGCATCTATCTTTACTAGTTGCATGTCAGCTATAGCCTGGTATCCCACTACTTGCAGAACAAAGTGAAGCATGTCATTGTTAGTTCAGACTGGTACGTCTGCAATACGAACATCGGTCTGAGGCACTACGAAGCCATTAAGTTCTCATCGGTTAATGAAATGTGAACAGCCCTATACCTAGTCATCAACCCACAAGGATTAAACCTCCAGAATCTTCATTTAGATGACCGGAATTGTCGTCAATCACACAGTTTAGGGCACTGACGCACAATACAAGAGACTAGGAAATGCAAATCAAATAAAATCTTTCAGTTCTAGTTCGTAACGTTTCGCAGCAAGAGTTTAAACTAAATTTATACTAATGACATAACTTACATTAGTATTTATAGGAATAGAGAAACACTCTGAATTGAAAGAAAAATCAGATAAGGAGATTCTAAGCTGCCTTAGAAGAACTATTCAGAATACATGTTAACGGAACAATTCCGAACTATTTTCATTTTGCTAATTACGTTTCACTGTTTGGTGACAGTGAAGATAGATTTCAACGATCAATAGATTAGCGTAATACAGCAACTTTGGAGGTATGAAAGAAATGAATTATGATAACGTTAAATTAATGTATAACACTCACTGAAAATAAAATTCTGGAAATTAATAATGATGTCAAAGAATCAGTTGAGAATTTTTGTGCGTTGTGGAGTTGTAAACAATGACTGCATAGATGTGAAGAAAAATAAGCAGACTGATATAAATGACATGAAATGCTTCTGAGGCCGGCCGGTATAGCCGAGCGGTTCTAGGCGCTTCAGTCTGGAACCGCGCGACCGCTACGGTCGCACGTTCGAATCCTGCTTCGGGCATGGATATGTGTGATGTCCTGCGGTTGGTTAAGTTTAAGTAGTTCTAAGTTCAAGGGGACTGATGACCTCGAATGTTAAGTCCCATCATGCTCAGAGCCATTTAAACCGTTTGAAATGCTCTTGGTCAACAAAGCATTTTGAAGCGCATTCCCGGCGTTTATCGTAGGGAATGTTTGTCAGTTAGTTCTGGCAGTGAGACGTAGACTTTTAATACTTAACATAAAGGAACAATTACGACAGCTCAGTAAGTATTCGACTGATGCGTTTTGGGGATTTCTATGAGCTGAAGGAAAACGCAAAAAAGTGTTATGGGACGAATGGGTGAGGAAGCCTTAATTGTGAGCGTATTGTGAATAAAAAGGAGATGGGTGGATGAGGTAACCAGTCGAATGAATATTCGATGAAACAAAAAACTGCGTTACTGGATAACAGGAAATAAGGACAAACCGAGAAGAAGGCTTTAAAGAAGGCGGACACACGACATTACAAAACAGGCAGTGCATTTGAAGATCTAAATGAGGAATGTATGGAAGAGGCCTTCATACAGCACTGTACGACAAGCAGAAAATTATGATGACTGTGTTGATGTCTCAAACTTAGAGTTCATGTGGTCGTTGCATCGACATCTACTATGACGTTACGTGTGAGAGAGTACTTGTTGTACCACTATCTGTACATTCCCTTTCTATTCCATTCACGGAATCCGTGTGGGGAGAACGATTTCTCCGATTTTCTCGTCAAGACCATTTCTTGACTCGTATGTGGGAGAAAGTAATGCCTTCATTGATTCTTCTTGGAACGCACGCTCTCGAAATTTCAACAGTTTGCTGCACAGTGCCTCTCTTGTAGTGCCTGCCATTGGTTTTTGTTGAATATCTCCGTAGCACTCACGCACCGACAAGGGTCCCAGGCTGATGAATAAAACTCAAGAGCGGATCCAACAAATGTTGTGTAAGTCACTCCTTATATGGATTATATTTCCTTGAGAATCTCCAAATGAATCTCAGTCAGGCATCTTCTTCTCCTACCATTAGTTTTATGAGGTCATTCCACTTTCACTCAAGCCGGATGGTTATTCTTAGATTACGATGGATACTGGTCCCATTGATTCGCGGCCAGTAGTGTAATGGAACAGCAGGGGATATCTTCGCCTGTTTTTCAGCAATAGCCGGCCGCGGTGGTCTAGCGGTTCTAGGCGCTCAGTCCGGAGCCGCGCGACTGCTACGGTCGCAGGTTCGAATCCTTCCTCGGGCATGGATGTGTGTGATGTCCTTGGGTTAGTTAGGTTTAAGTAGTTTTAAGTTCTAGGGGACTGATGACCATAGATGTTAAGTCCCATAGTGCTCAGAGCCATTTGAACCATTTTTTTTTCAGCAATACGTTGCAATCATTTATGTTCGCAGTCACCTGTCAGTAAATTGATCCTCTACAAATCTTCATGAGTTTGATACGGTCTTCTGGTGCTGCAGCATTCCTGTTGACAAAAGCATCGTCCACGAGATGCCTCCCGAAGTCTGAGACGTTATCTTGAGATTTCTTATGTATAATGCTAAGCGTAACACGACCTTGATGTATTCCAGAAATTTCCTTTAAATCTGTCACTTTTGTTCCGATTAGAATGACCAGTTGAAGTCTATCTGCAAGGGAGTACTTTACAAATCGTCGAAGTTACAGCGGTCAACGCCTGCCGTTAAGACAACGTCTTCGGCACCATACGAGAGTTTGTGAGGCTATGAATCCCAAGCGGTGTTGCCGCGATCGTCATAGAAGCGTTTGACTCCATATAATGTCCTGAATGCTGTTAGTGAAATGACAGGGAGCTAGGATGCGGACGTTGTAAGATGCTGACCATAGAGAAAATAACGTATTTACCATATTTATTTACCCATGGGTCAAATTTAACGTACGTGAAGATAAGGAACGCTTATTCGCAACAAAGCCCAAGATTAACATAAAGAGTTACGAACCATTAAGGTCAGTGTAACACTCCACATAATATGGTTTCAACTACAGTTCTATAATTCTGACTGTGGCCATGACATGTTCCCGCAGTATCAATTCTTCCCGCAACGTTCACAGGAGAATTTCTATGAACTTTGGAAGGTAGGTAACGAGGTGTTGAATGGCAGTAAAGCTGCTAGGGTGGGTCGTGTGTGGCGCCTGGGCAGCTCACTAGATGGAGCACTTACCCGTGAAAGGTAGAAATCCCAGGATCGATTCCCCGTCCAACTTTAAGTTTTCGTCTGCCAGGAAATTTCATACCAGAGCACACTCCTCTGAGATAGAAAATTCATTCTGCACTGTCCACATATTTTTAAAAATCATTGTGTGTAAGTGTATTTCACTTATACTTCTAAAACGCTCGATCGATTCCAATCAGACTTGGTATACTAGGGCTATTCTGAAAATAAGTTCCGATCGGTCGCGAAGGGGAAACCTCTGAGAAAATCGAAAATGTTTTATTTGCAATAGTTAGCTACACTTTTCTGCTGCGCCTGTGCGTACTCAACGCTCCGACTTAGGCCAAGTCCTACGAGAGTGACAGAAGCGACCGAAGGCGAGCGACTTCTGGATACTTGACACTCCAGCGACAAGCAGCAGCATCTGGAGGAATGCTCGGGTGTCCTCCGTGCGAGCAACCATGTCGCGCTACAAGTTGGCTGCTTTGAGCCAACCAGCTGTTTCTATAAAACGGCGCCCCTAAGCTGTAGAACACTGTAGCTAGAGAGTAAGGCTACAAAATTAGGTTTACTTAGGAAAATAAATCATAAGGGAATGCTGTGTCTGAAATTTACAAAGGGAGGAATCTCCGTGGAGAATTTCATAAATATCATCAACTACGAAGATCAGCAGACAAAGTCTTCGAATAAACGTGAATGAGCAGAGGAACATTCGACTATCTCATCAATAAATTAAATACGAATGTTTTTTACATGATCAAGAACTTTTAATAGCCAATAAGTGCGGAAGAATGGCTGACTACATGACTAACTACCCTAAATACACACATAAACATACAGATTGATAACAGGATACAGCAGCTAACTGTGGTGTAGCAGCAGCGTTACAGTTTGTGATTACGTGTTTCGAAAAGGTCCTGGGTTCGTCTTATAATTTTAACTGACTCGGTTACAATTCTGTATACTAAGTTTTATGTATACTGTTTACACTGCATCGCTAAGAACATTTTTAAGGTCTTGCAAAGGAACTTGATCTTTAAGTGTATACACACCCATCCCAGTATATCACACACATTAAATTCCTAACAATTTACAATGAACCATGAATTCTACAGATATTTTATGTTACGAACTTAATTCATCAGCAGTCAGTGCTAAGGCTAAGCCTTTCAATTAATCTAAACATTCTGTAAAAGTAAAGCATACAAAATTTTTGGAACGAAAGGCAAATGTTTTGTGTAATGATCAGTCTAAACGTATGAAATAAAAAATATTAGAGAAGCGTTTGCTGCACCTCATTTTCTGTTCGTGATTTCGAGCTTCATTCACACGCACGTGGAAAGTTTCTCTGATCTACTTTTTCACAAATCATTTCATAAAATATTTGACTGATTTCCTTAATTTTTTTATTTTCAAGTTTTATTCAGAAAGAATAATGTTACTGACTCCTCGTTTGCCTTCCTAACGTACTTGATTCGAATCAAGCCTTTTTGACATTTAAATACCGCACCAATGTACTTTTTTATGTGCAAAATAGCTAGGCCTTGAACAGATAAAATGTTTGACACTTCATTTACATAGCTTTTCGTGAAATATTTCAAGTTTTACTCAGCTTATTAATTAAGTTTTCGTTAATTACCCTTATTACTTTCAAGCAGTTAAATATTTTCACGCAAAAACAAACCTCATGCTGGTCACTTTGATCCCCATTTACCTGTTTCTCTCCCTTTGTTTTGCTTTGAAAATTCGAAAAAGCCCTCATGGTGTAATTTATAGGGAGTCTTGTTTTCACTCCGCTCACGGGTTTACAAAAACGTATCGGGTGTTAATCATAAGATAAAATAGTTCTTTCTGCGTGTTGTCATTTCCAAAAATCGTCTTTTCGATATCTTGAACCTTTTATGAGATACGACGATTTTTACGACTACTTGCTTCCCGAAGCGCAGGAAATGTTCAGACGCGCCGCGAGCGATCTGTCCGCGGATACAACAACCAGTATCTCAAGAATGAAAAGAGATATCATTCCGATCTCAACTTTAAATACAATTTAGATATATTGGTTACATTTCATTTGCAATAATGTATGGCCTTAAGTGAACTACACGGAAAGTCTATGCAGTGTGGTTTTACCTCTGAAAATTCTTAAAAATATGGTGCAGCACAGTAACTATGACGAATAGCGAAAATAAATACAGACCATTATCGTTTATAAGATATCAAGCTACAAGATGCGAAAGAATCTAAGTTTTTTCACAGAATAGTTTACTTAAAATCGGATGACAAGTCTTTCAGAGCTGCCGTCGCGTCCGCTCCACTGCTTTGCCGAGAAGACACGTGGCTGTCGCTCTCTGTCGCACGTGCTGCAACTACGAGATTGAAACACGTTTCAGTTAAAACGTCACCAGTTGCAGCGCGAGACAGGCAGAAACACACATGTCACTCAGTTACGACACTTTCGTAACTATATCTGCGGTTGTGTTTTGTCGCCTGAAGCTGTCGCGCGCTGTCGGTCGCTTCTGTAGCTTACGTAGGACGCAGCCTTGTGCCAAGCCGGCCGCGGTGGCCGTGCGGTTCTAGTGCTGCAGTCCGGAACCGCGACGCTGCTACGGTCGCAGGTTCGAATCCTGCCTCGGGCATGGATGTGTGTGATGTCCTTAGGTTAGTTAGGTTTAAGTAGTTCTAAGTTATAGGGGACTGATGACCTAAGATGTTAATTCCCATAGTGCTCAGAGCCATTTGAACCATTTTTTTAGTCTTGTGCCAACTTTCCAACACTGTCGTCATAGAAGGCAGCCGCCTGTGCTTTCCGCCAATACTCAATGCTAGTGTACAGCTCGTTTACTATTGTCTTTAAAGCCAGTGGTTACTGTGAGCAGAGATAACATTCTGCAGCAGCTAGTTTGGGGCTGTACGGTGAGTGACCACACACTTCGCATCGAAAACGCTGCAGGAGTATCTTCATTGCGCCTGCAGAGTGCGGCAGAGAATTGTCATGATGAAGGAGCCGCATGAGAGTTGTGTTATACGGGCTGCATGACATCAGTCGAAATCTCTCACCGGACCCTTAGACTTGGAGGGAGACGCTGTTTCAAAGGCTTCTTTAAGTGCTCTTTGTGCACTCAGAACTGAAAAGAGCGACGTGACTCGATCGGCGGGCATACTAGAGTCATTGTCCAATACATTTGTCCAAAGCCTCATCGAATCTTCACAGTCGTTTCCATTTAGTGGCCGAGCGGAATTTACTTTCCGAATAGTCCTCATAATGTCAAAATCTACAAAGGGGCAATGTGTGGAACCAATTACCTTCCACTCTCGGGGGCGTGGGAGCAAAAAGGTGACGACACAGAAGTGTAATTCAGGAACGTCTAAGGGAGTTTCAACCAAGTTTGGTATGTACGTACGTGATTCATTATGTGTATAAAAGTACTGTGGAAGTGAGACTCACATTGTACCACTAGCGGTGGCGACGAGAAGGGGTGGCGTGAAAAAAAAAATCGAAAACGACATGTTGGTTCTTCTATTCGGTAATTAGTTTACTTCGAATCTTTTAAAGCTCAAAGCGTAGTTTCGAATTTCAAACAAATGTTGCTCTTGAAAATATTAGATTTTTCATTTAAATCCAAATTCTTGGAATGAAAAAATAAAGAAGTAGAAATGTCAGCGAATGTGAAGAAAGGAGGTAAAGTTTTTAACCTTTTACAAATCTTAAAACAGCTTGTTACGTTTTACGAGTAAGAATTTGAAGGGTTGTCTGCGACCTGGTTCATACATCTTACCCAGGCAGAATTGCAAGGATCCCCAAGATACGGATGAAACTACAAGGCAAAACTCACTAGAGACCGTGTGATATATATATATATATATATATATATATATATATATATATGTGTGTGTGTGTGTGTGTGTGTGTGTGTGTGACTGAGTGACATACGGATATGTGGGCGAAGATGCTGGCAAAACCGTAACAACCAACAAAATGAACATGTGAGTGCGTGTGTGCGTGTGCGTGTGCGTGCGTGAAGATGTTGACAAAACCATAACAACCAATCAAATGACTGCCAAGTGAAATTTTTATTTGTGTTCAACATACCAAAAGAAACAAAAATACATTACAAGCAAAAATTTTTGAAGGAAACAAGGTTACTTATCAAAATTTTTCCAACTTTTGAGGAAAACCTTTCAGCTCAAACTACACCGTAGAGCAATGCTCCGCCAAAATGGCGACAATGTAATATTGCCGAGAGTCAGTACCAGTTGCAAACCTTTCCACTAACACAACGATTGCATTTGCACTTGGCGCATCTGGCCTTCTGAGATACGACACGCAATATGTACTCTTGAGTCAACGTGTCTCTTACGTACTCCGTGCAAGCAGCTAACCGCTCTCCCCAACGTAGCCTTAAGGCCGGTTCCCGCTAGAGCGCGGCAGCGCGGCGTGCGGCAACAGCAGCGGCAAGCGTTTTCCGCTTTGACGCGGCGGCTCGCGGAATTGGCGTTCCCATCTGGAAGCGGCAGACGCTAGCGGTAGCCAATGACGGACAGCCACTGAGGTATGGGGTGGGACCCACCGAAACGACCGGTGTGTTTGAATAACTATATCTTACACCTACATGAAAGAAAGACCAAGTTGGGTGAAGACATACCAATTTTTCATTTTCTGTACAATGTACTCTTTCACATATTTCATTATTCATGTTTTCTCATTTCAACATAAACAGATTTCATGACTACCGTTCATTATTGTTCACTATCTCCTAACACATGGAAACAATGTACGATAAAAAAGATTATTCAGATAGTTAAGCGAGACAAAAATTTAAAATGTGATACGGTAGCAGGTACACGAAAACAGTAAGAACACACAGACTAGGTGGAAGGGATGAAAGTGGAAGCCACCTGATAGAGATCCCCACAGAGCATAATGTAATCATCGCCAGCACCTTGCTTAAGAATCACGAAAGAATAATACATTTTTGGAACAAAGTTTTCGAAAATAGATTTTAAATTATAAGACATGTCCTGGTGCAGACGCAAACCTACAATAATTTATTGGTTACAAGCTGCGGTTTAAAACTAAAGAGACAGTAAACGGTAGCAAATTAAGGAAATCGAACTTGAATAAGTCAAGACCTACAGTTTTTCGATAATCTTAAAGTTACCGTAATGCAACGACTGACAGAAAGAGAGGAAGGAATCCGCTAGAATAAGAACGGATATCTTCGAGAGAAGAAGTGGTGAATGCAGCAGAGTACGTGAACGGGAAGAAGGTACAGTAGAAATCGTTAGATAAAACGTGATACATTAAATTTGACACGAGGGAAAAATATAAAAATGTAGCAAATAAAGTAGACCATCGGAAATAGAAATGTCTAAACATGACGTTAACAGGAAGTCCAAAATTGCAATGCGATGTTGCTCTTGGAAAACATAGGGAAATGAAAATGAGAAAGTACAAAGAAAACTCTCTTCAAAGGAGAAGCAACTGTCAAGAACTCATTTGGCAAAGCCAGAACTAAGCAAATGAGAGAAGGCTAGAAAGTGGAAGGAATATGTAGAGAGGAGAGGGGGCGAGGTTGTACAAACTAACATAAGCACAATGTTAGATTCCTGTGAGATGTCTGAACACGCAAGGCGATACTGATCCTACCACTTAGCTAAGTAGACACACTGAAGAACTGCAAAACTGTGTTTATAGCATTTGCATGTTTAGAGAAAGGTTTTGACAATGTTAATTAAAACATTCTCTGAAACTCTGGAGATGTCATCGATAAAACACAGGGCCACAAGATTATCTACAACTTGTACAGAAACCAAACTGCATGTCTAAGACTTCAATGACTTGAAAGGGAAGCAGTAATTGAGAAGGCAGATGTAGAGAGGATATAAAATGAAGACTGTGAATAGCAACAAAAGCGTTCTGAAAAAGAAAATTTGTTCACATCGAATATAAATTCTAATGACTGGGTACTATTTTACAAAGGTATTTGTGTGGAGTGCGGTATTTGTGTGGAGTGCGACCTTGTATGTAAGTGAAACGTGGGCGATGAACAGTTCTGTCATGGAGACAATGGACGCTTTCAAAACGTGGTGATCAATAAGAATGCTGAAGATTAGATATCAGGATCGTGTAACTAAAGAAGATGTACGGAATTAAATAGAGGAGGAAGAGGAAATTATGGCACAACTTTGACTACATGAGGGGTAAGTTGACAGGACATATTATGAGGCGTCAAAGAGTGAGGACAAAGGGGTTGGGTAATAGTTCAAAAAATGGTTCAAATGGCTCTGAGCACTATGGGACTCAACTGCTGAGGTCATTAGTCCCCTAGAACTTAGAACTACTTAAACCTAACTAACCTAAGGACATCACACACATCCATGCCCGAGGCAGGATTCGAACCTGCAACCGTAGCGGTCTCGCGGTTCCAGACTGCAGCGCCAGAACCGCGCGGCCACTTCGGCCGGCGGGTGATAGTATTCTGCTAATAATCATCTGTTGAAATGCTATTCTACTATTTTATCTATTAATGGAAGCAGTGAATTTACTTTTCTATGCACTCCTCCACAAAACATTTAAACCAACACTGAAATCAGCTGAACACCAAATCTTTCAACCACTGACTGACAACTACTGCATTCACTTTCAACTTTCTATAACTATCACTGGCTAGCCACACACACATACAGATATAAGGAGAACAGAAACAAACAAACATTAGTTTTCAGCTTTAGGTTGGCAACATGTACATAAACAAACCAAACAGGAAGGGACATGAGGTGAATACACTGTAGTTACGACTTCAAATCAGAGTTTTCGGTAAAATGTCTACAGCTAGTGACAGAAAAAAAAAGAACATGAAATTGTGCTTATGTTCCATAATCTAAGTTTTAGTTCAACATCCAGCATGTGACCAGGTGAGGGGAAATGCAAATGTCCGCCAAAAACTCGATTCACTGTAAGTAATCAGTTATTCACGTAAAAAAAGATGTGAACTGTTTTATAATCTGCAAGTATCACATATGAAAACAAAACTGAATCATTCTAGATTCCACCGAAGATGCCTTAAAGTAAAAGGCGAATCACATCTTGAACCAATAAAGTACACTGGATAAAGAAAAAAAACGTTTGTTACTTCCAAAGGAAATAATCAATAGCTGTAGATACTTAGCAAATTACATCTTATGACATCCCAGTAAATTAGTCTCGGTTTAACCTCTCATTCCACATGCTATTAAATGCCGTTTAAAAAAAAATTCATCTATCCCTTCCGAAAAACTGTAGTTTCTTTCATATCTCGGTAGATAAACAGATTTCGGATATTTATTACGTGACGAAACACATGACTTTTTACAAGTTATCGTTTGCAAAAAAACACTTTTCGATTTCTTGAACCGTTTATGAAATTTGCAGTTGATACAACCACATGGTTTACGACGAGCAGGACGAAGTATCGGTCGCGTCGCGAGCGACCTGCGCGCGGTCACCGCACGGCCCATCCGCCGACATATCATTCAATATCTCGAGAACAGTGATAGCTATCGTTCTGCTCTCTGCTTTAAAAACAATTTCGATATGTTGACTAAATTTCATACGCAATAATGTATTGCCTAAAATGAACCGTACGCAAAGTCCACGCAATGCGTTTTTACCTCTACACACTCATTAAAATTTCGTATAAAGGTTTACGTAAATACGATACAGCAAGTAACCACGACGAATAACGAAAAGAAATTCGGTCCTTTATCGAGAGAAGATATCAGGCTGTAGCATGCCCAAGAATCAATTTTTTCTACGGAATAGTTTCCTTGGAATCGGATGATAAGTATTTCATAGCTGCCGCCGCGTCCGCGCCAGCGGTTCGGCGAAAGTTCGTGTGGCCCGGGGTTCCGTACCTGATGTCACGCTCAGCGCGTTCTGTGGTTGGCGGCGCGGACCTGGAGCGCGGCACGCGGCAGCGGAAGCGGAAGCGGTTCGACATGGTCAAACCACGACGCAGAGCCCGCCGCGCCGTGCCGCAGACGCCGTTTCCATGGCAACCACGCCGCTGACGCGCGGTTTTGACGCGCGGCAGCCCTAGTGAGAACCGGCCTTTAGCCAAATGAACAGCAGCGGTCTCGCATGGCGCCCCGCTATCCACAACTAGGGCACGGCACTCTCTGTCACATATCGCCACTGACTTCTCTTTTCTTTCCAAAGCATGCCCGTCCCCCAGATGAACCACTTCTTCCTCAGAGGAGTTTCACTTACGATGGATAGGAAAGTACCGCCAAATTAGGTCGGCGTACACGGCACAGTTTGAATGTTAAGTATCCATTCCATATTGACCAGCATATTGTAAAACCCACATCAAGACACAGAACCTTTCCAATCATTTCAAAGAAGTTCTGGTCTTATGTAAAATATCCTAGCGGTAAGACACAGTAAATGCGTTCCCTGCGCGATGAAAATGGAAATACTATTGATGACAGTGCTGCGAAAGCAGAATTACTAAACACAGCCTTTCGAAATTTCTTCATCAAAGAAGACGAACTAAATATTCCAGAATTCTAAGCAAGAACAGCTCCAACATGAGTAACTCAGAAGTAGATACCCTCGGAAGAGTGAAGTAACGTAAATAACTTAATAAAAGCATTTCTTCTGGTTCAAACTGGATATTAAGTAGGTTCCTTGGAGACAATGCTGATGTAATAACTCCATGCTTAACCATCATGTACAACCGCTCGCTCAACGACAGATCCGTCTCCATAAAGTTACAAAGCTCACAGCGATATTCAAGAAAGGTAGTATGAGTAATCCAGTAAATTACAGGCCCTTATCAGTAACATGCAGCAGGATTTCGGAACATATGTTCAAACATTATGAATTAGCTCGAAGAAAACTGTCTATTAACTCACAGTCAACACGGATGGAGAAAACATCGTTCTTGTGAAACACAACTAGCTGTTTACATACGCAAAGTGTTGAGTGCTATTGACAAGGGATTTAAAATTGATTCCGTATTTCTAGATTTCCAAAAGGCTTTTCACAGAAGTGGCTGTAGTGAAATTGGGTGCTTATGGAATATCGTCTCAGTTGTGTGACTGGATTCGTGATTTCCCGCCAAAGATGTCACAGTTCGTACTATTGACGGAAGGTCATCGAGTAAAACAGAAGGTATTTCTGGCGTTTCCCAAGGTAGTGTTATAGAGCCGCTGCTGTTCCTCATCTATATAAACCATTTAGCAGACATTCTGATTATCTTATCTTACCAGATACGACTAACGGAGAACATAGAGAGAGTTCAAGAAGAGCAGCGGGTTTTGCGTTGTCGCGAAACAGGGGAGAGAGTGTCACGGACGTGATACGCGATTCGGGACGGACATCTCTAAAACAAAGGCGTTTTTCGTTGCTGCGGAATCTTCTCACGAAATTTTAATCACCAACTTTTTTCTCCGAATGCGAAAATATTACGTAGTCTCCGAACTACATAGGGAGAAACGATCATCATAAATAAGGGAAATCAGAGCTCGCGCAGAAAGATATATGTGTACGTTTTTTCTGCGCGCTGTTCGAAAGTGGAATAACGGAGAATTTCATGAAGATGGTTCGATGAACCCTCTGCCAGGCACTTAAGTGCTATTTTCAGAGTATCCATGTAAACGAGTAAAATGTATACTGTAGATTATTGTCAGCTGAGAGTCAAAATAACAAAAACGCTGCCCATACCTCCCTTCTCCGTATAGCTACGACCTTGGTAACACTAGAGCAGTTTTACCTCCATGTTTTTGGATTGACCACGATCTGTAAGTTACTTACCGTCAGTTGCGTTCACCCGTTTCCGTACTTTTGTTTTCCTAACCTTACTCGCATTCTTTTCTGGACATGTCGTCTACGCTCTAACTAAGCCATAAACTTATACTTCTTTCAACTTCATGGAATGTGTTGGGCCTCTATCCGCAGTACTACTATGTAAACTGATCAAGCCTCTGATCCTTGGAAACTCTGAAAACGCCTTCATCTACCATATCACCATTGTAACCATCATAGCTTATGGAATATTCATGTGCATGCCCCTCAACATTATATTTACTCTTTGGACATTGTTTTATGAGTCAGCCCCATTTCTTTTATTATTTTTTTTTTATTTTTTCGACATTTCAAGTGAAACAGTAATACGAAATTTAGTGGGACCGTAAAAGCTGATAACTGAAAACGCACAGACCTACAGCCAAAGAAAAAAACAAAATTCTGATCCTGTAACCAAAAATAAGACTCATATAATAGCGTCATATGACAACTGTTTTTTTTTAAAAAAAATACGTGTGTAAATGAAACAAAGCAGATAGTATTAGGGCTTGTCCTATATTTTGCCTTGTTTAAAAGGACCTATAGCATCTTGTAAGTGCGCAAACACAAAGGTAAACATTTTGTAGTGCAGAATTGAGCGACACGACTCACAAGTCACAAATTAAAAAAAAAAATCGATTTCTTCCTTCGTTGTGCTTCATTGTCTGTAGCACTTCCAAAGCGGTCCCGAGAAACTACAGTTACCGTCCTCATTTTTAAATGACGTAGCATAAATACACTACTGGCCATTAAAATCGCTACACCACGAAGGTGCTGTGCTACAGATGCGAAATTTAACCGACAGGAAGAAGATGCTGCGATATGCAAATCATTAGCTTTTCAGAGCATTCACACTAGGTTGGCAGAGGTGGCGACACCTACAACGTGCTCACATGAGGAAAGTGTCCAACCGATTTCTCATACACAAACAGCAGTTGATCGGCGTTGCCTGGTGAAACGTTGTTGTTACGCCTCGTGTAAGGAGGAGAAATGCGTACCATCACGTTTCCGACTTTGATACAGGTCGGATTGTAGCCTACCGCGATTGCGGTTTATCGTATTGCGACATTGCTGCTCGCGTTGGTCGAGATCTAATGACTGTTAGAAGAATATGGAGTCGGTGGGTTCAGGAGGGTAATACGGAACACCGTGCTCGATCCCAACGGCCTCCTATCACTAGCAGTCGAGATGACAGGCATCTTATCCGCATGGCTGTAACGGATCGTGCAGCCACGTCTCGATCCCTTAGTCAACAGATGGGGACTTTCGCAAGATAACAAGCATCTGCACGAACGGTTCGACGACGTTTGCAGCAGGCCTGTTATCCGGCGTAATGGTATGGGGTGCCATTGGTTACACGTCTCGGTCACCTCTTCTTCACATTGACGGCACTTTGAACAGTGGACGTTACAGTTCAGATGTGTTCCGACCCGTGGCTCTACCCTTCATTCGATCCCTGCTAAACCCTACATTTCAGCAGGATAATGCACGACCGCATGTATCTGTAAGGGCCTTTCTGGATACAGAAAATGTTCGACTGATGCCCTGGCCAGTACATTCTCCAGATCTCTCTCCAACTGAAAACGTCTTGTCAATAGCGGCCGAGCAGCTGGCTCGTCGCAATACGCCAGTCGCTACTCTTGATGAACTGTGGTATCGTGTTGTCAATGTACACGCCATCCAAGCTCTGTTTGACTCAATGCCCAGGCGTATCAGGGCCGTTATTACGGCCAGAGGTGGTTGTTCTGGGTACTGATTTCTCAGGATCTATACACCCAAATTGCGTGAAAATGTAATCACATGTCAGTTCTAGTATAATATATTTGTCCAATGAACACCCGTTTATCATCTGCATTCCTTCTTGGTGTAGCAGTTTTAATGGCCAGTAGTGTATTAACTCATTTACACATTTATCAGAAGTTTGAAGCTGGTTTTTACAAGAAAACTAGATTCTTTAAAGAATCAGCGTTACTAGTCAACGCTGCTGCAAAATCCGAACTTATACGTAACTATGAGGATCTGATCAGATTTCATCCCATGTCCCTTGTTTAAACCATGTTTCATTGCCACCATTTTTTCTGGTTGATGTAGCTTCGTGTGACGGTGATGTCCCATGCACGTGTCGCTTTATGTGTGAACTGACAGGCCGATGGAACCTGCTCACACCGACACGGCCTGAGTGTTTAAAAATAGTCTGTGTGTCCGATACATCCTTGACAGTGGCGTTCTACTACGGGTGGCGCCATGAGCACTGCCTTTTCCTTTTCTTCAAATTTTTTGTTGTTGTTAGTGGCATTTAGTCTGGGCGGACGTCACATGACACCCATTCAAATTCATCGTTGATTCCTCTACTACTTTGTATTACTATTAGTATTACAGAGAGCAACGAGGTATCTAACTTAACACGCTGAGCTACCGTGTCGGCGTACTGGAGCCTGTAAAGAAAGACGCTTTACAGCCTTGGCATCAGTTTTCAGCGGGACTCAGCAGCAGAAGATTCTCACCTGAAGACGGTGTAGAGGCAAATGGCCGACGTACGGAATTATTATGATTTTACGATCTGGCATCAAAGCCATGGAAACTACCAATTGAGCTGTTATTCTATGAGATGAACCCGTCTCGCCATCGCTTCCCCTTGCTGCATGTTCCAGTTTTTCCACTCTGGTCAGGACCTTAATAAAATAGTCCTTCGGGGCAGTAGTTACAGTAGAGCAATGTGCTATTTCTAGGTTTGTGTGTTCTAACATACTGTTTCATTAAACTTCAGTGTACTCTTGGCCCAGACCTAGATACTAACTTCAGCTCAGTGTATAGTTTTGGTGGGCCAGTATCAACTACATTCTCAGTGATAAAGACGTTAGCAAATCCTTTTAATGGTTTTTCTCCGAAAAATTTCCCTTTTATTGTGTTGAGCAACGGCGACAGGAAGCATACACAGTACGTAGGAATTCCACTATCTGCAAAATTACATGACGCAAAACTCTCTGGAAACTAGACGAAGAAATCCGAATCCCTTGCGCAAGTCATAAAATATACACGGTGGTCCGAAACAGTCTGAAAAGTTTGTAAGGGTGATGCTGGGTAGGTTGTGCTGAGAAATAATTGTTAAAAAACATCGATACGTTGCACCGTTTCCTAGTTAATTAGCATTGAAGTTATCCAATCAGGCCGTTACGGTAGCAAATTGAAACGACCTACCAGAGACGGTGTAGGCCAACGTGTTCCTTGTTTGTTTCCTGAAACGGAACGAGAGAGCGATAAAATTACTGGACATGAGACGGTAGTAAGGATCGTACCTGAAGCAAAGGCTGAGCAGTCTCTTTCGCTATCATCCTCGCTTTGAGAAGAACTAATTGTGTGCCGGCCGCTATAGCCGTGCGGTTCTATGCGCTTCAGTCTGGAACCGCGTGACCGCTACGGTCGCAGGTTCGAATCCTGCCTCGGGCATGGATGTGTATGATGGCCTTAGGTTAGTTAGGCTTAAGTAGTTCTAAGTTCTAGGGGACTGATGACCACAGATGTTGAGTCCCATAGTGCTCAGAGCCATTTGAACCATTTTGAATTTAATTGTGTCTCGCAGGCCCTTTGAATTTGCGCGCGTGACGGCCTGGTTGGCTAACATCAATGATAGTTAACTCGGAGGAGGGGCAATGTACCGAATTTTTTTTAACAATTATTTCTCCACAGAAGCTACACTGCAACACCCTTACGAGCCTTCCAGACCGTTTCTGATATCCCTGTATAACCATCCACGTTGAGGTAAATTAACTGCACATGAACACCAACATCTCAAGCCCCTTCCCCCATCTTCCCCCTTCTACCCAGTTATCACCACTTAACTCCCTTCTCAACGCTCCCATACCGTACACCCAATACCAATAAACGTATTTCACAGGACAGCAGTCTTCTCACTTCAGTGAACTTTTTTTTCCTCCGCGGCACGTATGGCGTGCACAGCCTCAGACGAAGCAGGAGTGAGACAGGCAGGTCGTATCCTGAGCCTGCGCGGGACGCGCCTCTAGAAACCGCAGTGCGAGACAGAGGCCGTCTGACAAAAAACGGTGCAGGCCCAGCATCTGTCATCAGCCGACGGGCGCACGTTTTTACCAGTTCTGCTTTTAAAACAATGTATATTAGATTGATAATTATTGCCGTCATCACACAGCACTAAAACATGAAAATGATAAGCAAAACAAAACGATGACGTCACTGTTTAAGTAAGGTTGTAGCAGCACCCGCAGGACAAGGATAGCTCGAAATGTTTCCCCGTATTTAGTGTATCACAGTCACTACCAAAAAGCTAATTTTTAGGTAGTTGCAGTTCATCAAGAAATTGGAAGTTATGCTGGGTCACCGATACTTGTCAGTTATCCTTAATGAGAAAATGCTTCTTATTTACTTCCAGCGGAACCCATTACATGATAGATTAAGGCAAGAAATTGAATAAAATAAGAAAATAAGAAACTGAGGATTTGTTCATTACCGTGATTGCTATACCATATCCGAAACAAACGAAAGTGAAACATAGATTGTTTCAAATAATTCATATGACTTCACAACTCCATACTTTATGCATGAATGAAGGTAAAACTTTGGGAAGTGTTAGCTTACGCATATGACTACAAAGTTATTTATCCATCTTTAACCATCCGAATTCATAGAGTTAATGTCGTATGCAAGCACATACAACGTTGGGGTACTCTTTACAGTTGCGTTTATGATCAAAGTTGTCCTTCGATGCGCACGTGCTACTGTAGTGGCGCGGCGTTGTGATGAAAAATTGTTTGTTGTTGTACTGTTCACATGCTACCACAGAGTACAGTGTCACTTTATGGCGATATACGGCGTGTGTACGTGTGATGGTTGTCAATGTGTTCGCAATGGAATGGTCACGCCTGAAGGTTAACTAAATTAGCCCTGCCTTTAACAACTTGAAAACGGGGTAACGTGTACATTAGTTCCCCAACTTGTAATGATATTCTACTCTAATTTAATCACGGTCGGTATTTGGAGTGTCCGGCCGGCGTGGCCGAGCGGTTCTAAGCGCTTCAGTCTGGAACCGCGCTACCGCTACGGTCGCAGGTTCGAATGCTGCCTCGGGCTTCGATATGTGTGATGTCCTTTGGTTACTTAGGTTTAGGTGGTTCTAAATCCTAGGGGACTGATGCCCTCAGTAGTTAAGTCCCAAAGTGCTTAGAGCCATTTCAACCATTTGGACTGATGACCACAGATGTTAAGTCCCTCAGTGCTCAGAGCCATTTAAATCATTTGGTATTTGGAGTGTAATCCTATGTCAAGAGGGAAAACTGACAACATATTTGTTATAAAAACATCTATCACAGAAAAATACGCAGATTGACTATCGATAACGTTAATTCCTATTCATTAATCTAAATTTGAGATCGGAGAAATACCTATGACTTTAATATAAACAGTAACACTAAATTGTTGAGAATGATTGGCGTCGAAGTTACGAAAACCCCCACCGTGACTGGCCCCGACAATAAAGAGCTCTGTGATCAGATCAATGGAACGCAACACACCTACTGTTAAATATTCCCAAGTTAAAGATTCCCTATCTGCCGACCCGTGGTGCGTATATTTATGAATACAGTGTTGGGAAGGGCAATACTGCAGCGCCGATCTGAGCAGTGCTGCCAACCGTCGTCCAGGTGATGCGTGCTTTAAAATCTTACTACCCACAGCACGTCAAATGGCCTTCGCAAACTCATAGAGTCGAAACGATTTCGGTAAAATGCCAGACACAAGGCAAGAGCTCTGCTTGCCCATAAGCCAGGAGCAGAAACTTGACTCATGTGTGTGGTCGTATAGAAGCACTTCGAAATTCCTTAGTCTCCACAATGAAGCACAAATTCGTTTCTCTTGTGGCAGAGATGCGAATGGTGCCGTTCCTAGTGGCGGAATCAGCACTTTATCAAACCAGATAGTGAGGCTGTTCACTGGGGCCTTGCTGGAACAAAGTTTATCACTTACTTCGTTTTTGCTGTTAATGCAGTAAAACTGATGAATCGGGCATAACCATCTCATTTATTACTTCATTACTACCATCGCTATTTGAAACACATGCTGTAGACAGTAATCATATATACCAGTAGGTGTACTTGTAAAAATATGTTGAAACGTCCCCTTAGAGAAATTTCTGAATTACTGTGCTGATAAACCTCTTACATTATTTGCTTTTCAAACATCTGAGCAAAACTGAACGTACTCAAACATTCACTAAAGTGACACACAATACTTTTAGCGCAACGCAATCTGACTTTCAAAAATCCCTACAAAAGAATGGCCCTGACTAACATTAACCTATACCTTTCACAAATCACTTACCTCACCAAAAATCTTCGTTACTCGAACTACTGCAATACAGCGAGCGCCACTACTGCCAGCTAAATAAAAGATTCAAACTACTGAAGGCACTAACTACTAATAGGCATAGTTAGCAAATGAAAGATTTTGATAGAGAACAAACAATGTATTTACGTCAATAGTGTTCAAAAGTCATAATGTGTATAGCAGTTCATGACATCCAGTCTTACACATTTCAAAACTCCGCCATCTCTCTCCCCACATCCACCACTGCTGGCGGCTCACCTCCAACTGCGCAACGCTATGCGCTGTTAACATCCAGCTGCCCAACACTAAAATGGCAGACAACAATGCAAACTAGCCACAGACTGCACACAGCACAGCCAGTGATTTTCATACAGAGCGCTACGTGGCGTTACCAATATAAAAACCTAAACAGGCTACTTACATAGCCCCCATGCTCCCCACAAAAAATTTTACAAATTGTTTTGGGCAGTGACCAATACAGATTTGAAAAAAAAATCATAATTACAATAACAAAGAAATCAAATGCACGCTCTTATTGATACAATGTTGGTCAAAAGCTCAAATTTTCTCACAGTCCATAAAGACAGTCCTGATCATCCATCACAGTAAAATTGCAGTTTTTTTTCTCAAAGTCTGAGCAGTAAAAGAAAATGCACACGGAAGTAGTGGATTTCCATGCAATCTTGAAGAAGTAGTGTTGTCCTTCCAACGGAAAGACAGTGCTGACTCTTGACATGCAGACAGCTATTGGTCCACAACAGAGCAAACCCACAGCAGAGTCAGACGAAATTTTGAAGAGTATTGGTAGGTAGGTCATCACAGAGCAGACCCACTGTAGTCCTTGTAGAGACAGCCAGCAAGCATCTGTTGCGACTGTGCAGGTGCACAATCACCATCGAAGAGTCTTGCGGACAATATAGCAAGTCCATAAACCACCACTTGTGCACTCACAATTTTTTTTTTAATTGTCCTTAGAACCAGCAATGCTGTTATCCAGTCCCTTGCTGAATTATTAACACATGTGCAAACACTATGAGTCCCTACTTCTCACATATTGTCCATATACTATGACCAACAAAAACGTGTACAGTGAAATGTAACTTACAAGTTACTTAATTTGATGAACTGGTATCAATTACAATTTTATAGCATAAGAATACAATAACAAAGGTACAAAATACATCATTAAAAACATAGTAATACAGATAACATTTGTAGTAACAGGGGCTTTACAAAAGAATGGAAATAAATATATACATCAGTGTTACAGGAATTGTGACATAAGTAAATACATAAAAGATCTGAATAATTATTGAAACATCAACTTCACACATGAGCATTAAAACAGAACAGAATTAATAATGTCTAACGTCTTTACAAAGTAAATAACATATTATTAATGCAAATTATATTTGAGGATAACAGTATTCCTCATCATAGTTCATGTAGCTGAGTATTAGAAAAATTCTACAACGTAAGTCTTATCAGATAAACATATAAAGACAGGAAGAACGTAAATACACAAGGTTACACAAACACATAGTGGGATAACACAAGGAAAGGACAGGGTTTGTTTTACTGCAGTATTTTACAATCAAAACTTTCTTTACTTCCCGGAGATCTCCTTTCATTCTTCATTATTTCCATAAAGTCCTATCTATACCTGCTTTCTGTACTTTTCTCGTATAACCTCTCAGTGCATTTCTTCAAATTCATCGCAACTCATTCTCTTATAGGCCACCCCCTCTTAAGCTAACTTAAATCTACTGAGCTCAGATGCATAAACCAGGGGACGCGGCAATGCAGCAGCACGAAACAATTAACACAAACAGCAATGACAAAAAAAATGGAAATTGGCAAAGCAAGCCACAGTAAATCTAAATTACCAAGCAATGGAACATTACAACTAATATGAGCCAATGTGCAGCAACAAGAAAAATAAATCAGTATTAAAACTAGCTTAACAGAGTAATACAAAGTGAAATTTAGTAGCACTATGCCTGGCAAACAGCTGCAGCAAATGCAATAACTTATATATAAACATGAGAAAGCTCAAGCAGAAAAAATATTACACTAAAGACAACAATGCAGATAAGTGAAATGCACATTCACATTTTAATGTCTATGTAATTTAAGTGGTGCACCACGACTTAAGCTACAAAAGAAATTACCAAGTACTTGAAAAGAAAATTCTGCATGCAATTCTTGTGAAGGGAAATGTCTTTTTGTGCTCCCTCTTTTTTTGAAGTAGATTATAAAGTTATTATGTACTGGATCTGTAGGCATAAAATATTTGTATTAGTACATCAATAAAATATTATTTTAACCAATGCTACAGTGCAGCTAGAAACTAGATATTAAACAAAATGAGCAATCTCTCAACTGCAAAGACAATAGATGTAAAATGTTTCTCATCATTTCATTAGGCATTTTAGTAAATATCATAATTAAGAGCTCCACAGTGTAATCATATGTTTTCAAGTTTGAGCGTGTCGTATTTGCGATGCTTTCGACAAAGAAATGTCAATAGTGAGGATAATGGGCTCCCTTTTTTTTTCCACCTAATGGCTTTCTTTTGTCACACGACTATGTCTCAGCTGGGCGCCTAAAACGCATTACGTCAAGGTCACTTACCTTTCTTACTGAAATATTTAGGACAGCAGATTCCGCTACAGTGACAGTCTCATATAAAAATATTTTCACAGGTTGAGAATTTGCATTACAAATGTGTAGAAAATAAAATCCTATAAATATAACAGTGTCCAAAAAATTTTCGACAGCATTTTAATACATTCACGCAAGTACACACATTTCATAATTCTTAAAGTACGATTCTTGGTTTCCCACATCCTTCTCCACAAACCAGAGTCCCTAACCACTACTCATTATTCCTTACCTTATTATACATATACATATTCGTCGACACTTCTTCAATATTTCATCATAAGAAATATGTAGCATAATCAAATTCCTCATATACAGTAGCATCATCTTACTGATCATAAACATATCTCAACAGCATAATACACATCGTCGTCATAATAATATCATAACATCTCAGTCAATTCTCAAAATCGTCGTAGCTTCCTCCAATAATTTCAAAACCTAAAAAAAATTCTCTGCTCATTTCAATAGTGTCAGCTACCTTAAACGTACTTTAAAAATCATGACCCCACACCGAAAGCTCTCATAGTATCACAGTGGTTCCAAAAATATGAACAGTTCACACAGTACAGACAAAATACAGTTTCATAAGTGTGAAGTTATCCAACTGTGTAATTGTGTAAACATGTGTCACTGATGTAGTAAAAAAAAAGTTTATCTCTCAGTTAAATGTGTAATTTGTGTGTTAGAGAAATATGGTACTGATGTGTAAAGTTGTATAAGCGAATACCATATTAGCTAGGCCTCCTTGTGCTTGCCACACACATGGTACACAAAGTAAGCGTGTACCCCCGTGAGGATTAATGTAATTATACCCTCAGGTGTTACAGATTACAGCAACGGAATGAAATGTATCACGGAATACCTTCTTTGTAATTCAAAAATCTTGAAAAATAAATGGTTCAAGTACAAAATTAATCACTCAAATGCCTGTCCTGTAGCGCTAAATGTGCGTCTTGCTGTAAGATAATCTCTGTGGAAGTGTCGTAGTTATTGTCCTTCAAAAGCTAAGTTCTGCAGAAGCCAATGCACTGACCTCATGATAAACAAAAGTGAAATGCTTTGCGTATAGATATCTTAGTTATTACGCTTATTGCTGTGATGAAGGAAGTACTGTGCTGTAACGTATTGTTGTGCTACGGAAAAGGCAGTCCCATTGTAGCTATACCACAAAAGTTACTACTAAAACATGTTTTACTTTCCAGAATAATACAGAAAAACTGTGCAGATATAAAACAGAAACACTGCAAAAGCAACATTGTAAATTGTCACTCATTGGTAGCGTCGTGATAAAATCGTGTAGCTGTCACATAACTAACCACTGTGTCGTCTGTTCACTATAACAATGCATTCACAATTACTTTTCTAAGTTACCTATGTTCTTGACTGGATAGTTAATTAGCTTTAAAACATAGTTGCATGTTAACAGTTTGTAAGTGTGACAAAGAGTACTAGTAACATGAAGTGAAAATTTTTTTAGCAAAGACTAAATTAAAAAACAGATTATCTCCCAATAAACGGTTTTACAAGTGAAATGTGGTGCAATCCTTCACTCTTCCTAGTGCGCAGAAGTTCAACTTGAAAGTAATTATCATGTTGTATACGTCGGTAAGGAATTCTAAAATTTTCTTTCAAGGTTAGCGTCTATGTTATTTTTCGCTGAGCCAGCCGGCGCACGCGGCTGCCTGTGGTGCGAGTCATTGACTGTTCCTTTGTTGGCGCACGTCGTTATTGGGATTAGGAGGCCTAACTTCTACAAATTCACCTTGTCGAGAGTGCCCTGCTCTGTTTGAATCTCGCCAGTTCTGATGCAATTCAGGTCTGTCGTTACGATCATATCGTCTGTCGTCATGTCGGTAGATTCCATAGTTTCTTTCTTGTCAGTCACGTGGTGGAGAATTTATCCCTGAATCGTAGCTGCGCGCTGAACTGTTGCGTCTGAAGTTATTCTGTCTCCCTTGATAATAATTGTTTGTGTTCCCATATTGTCTGTTTCTATGGTTGTCTCTGTGATAGTCACTACCGCGGAGAGGTGATCTTTCCCTGTAATTATTAATACTCTGCCAACGGTTGTCATACGGGTGGTGTCTGTTTTGGTCACGATTTACGTTGTAGGAATAGCCTTGTTGTGTATTACTTCTGTCATCGAGGAATTGTGACAGATGTGACCTGTAATTGTTGTGTTGATGTTTTCGCATTCCGCGATTGTCAGCGTCAATTTCCAGTTCTTGTAACAGACCCTGAAAAGCTTCAATGTCATCTTTGCAACGTCCTGCCAAAATAATATGTCGCAAATGTGCAGGTAATTTGATTAAGCAAATGCGGATGAGTTCTGAGGGGCTGTATGGGTTTGACAGGTACTGATTCTTGTGCAACATGTCTTCAAAATATTTCACAAGACTGGAAAATTCAGATTGTTCGAAATCTTTCATCATTATGATGCTATGTTTTACTCGGTCTCGTGTAGCTTGAGACCAATATGCTGAGAGGAAGGCATGATAAAATTCTCCTTCACTGTGACAATCGTGAATGACCGATCGCATTCTTTCAGCTGGTTCATTCTCTAAGTAGCCACACATAAATTCTAATCTGTGCTCTAATGACCAGTTGGGAGGAAAACAATGAGAGAATTGATGGAGCCACACTTGTGGATGAATGTCGTTGCCAGAATTCTTAAATGTTTTAAATTTACGTGTAGTAATGAATAGCTTATAATCAAAATCATCATGTCGGCGGGTCGCATATCGGTCATTGTTACGTCGTTTCGGCGGTTCCATTTCAAAATTCGTTGCACCTTGCCAATTTCTTTCATAATTTCCGAAATGCGCTCTGTTATTATTTTGTGGCTGTTCCGTATTTCTATGTCCCTTTTCCCGTATTGGAGCATGAGTGTCCTCTGAAATACGTAATTCTTGTATTACCTGTGTCAGCTGATCTTGTACTTCCTGGATTTCTCTTTGGTGTTCCGTATTAATTTGATTCTGATTTTGTTTGAATTTCCTAATTTGTTCGCACTGTTCTGTGTCATTAAAGACTACCGGTTTTGTGTCATTCAGATTATCATCTACCTTCATAGATAAATTATTTAGCTGATCCGAAAGTTCAACTACTTTCTCTGATAATGAACTAATTTCCTCCATGTGTCTTTCTGAACCAATTTTCAAAGTATCTACTGTGTCCTTTAAGTTTTCCTGAGTTTTTGCAAGTTACGTAACTGAATCGGTAGATGCAACTGAGTCAATTTTAGCTTGCAAGGTCTCATGATTTTCATGAACAATGGTTTGCAGTTCTTTTACGGCTGCTTCGTGATTCTGTAATGCATTTTCATGCCGCGAAAAAATAGGTTGAAAATGCTCACAAATTTGTGTTTTTACATGTTATGTAACTCAGTAGTTAAATCTGCATGTGTTTGTTCAAGCTTATGATCCACTGAGTCTAACTTTTGAAGCTTTTGTTCCATTGCGTCTAACTGTTGCTGTGTTTGTCTCTGGTGTTGTTCCATTGTGTCTAACTTCTAAAGATTTTCTTCCATTGTGTCTAACTTTTGAAGATTTTGTTCCATTGTGTCTAACTTTTGTAGCCTTTGTCCCATTTGTTGCATTAACTGTAATAACAATGCACTGGTGTCTGAAACATGTTCTTCAGTGCTTTTCAGCAGTGAATTTGCACCGGCAACATTCACATTTTGACAAGCAGAAAATGTGTCTTGACTTATTTGAGAAAACTGTGAGGACCCAAAACATGAATCTACAGTATTTGCAAGATTGTGTTGTGTCATTTCGGATTCCTGGGGCGAGCTGTTGCCGACCGATCGATCGATAATGCTTCCCTGTTCACTAATTGTTTCACTGCCTACACCATTATTTGCAGCCCGCTCCATTTCCCTATGCACAGTTACCAAATTACTACGTTGAGCATTAGTTAATTCATTACACGGTGGCGCTAACACACTGCTTTCGTCTTCACTGTCATTTCTCAGTTTACTTTGGAGCCTAGTATTACGTTTTTCACACGCCATTATTGTCACAATATTTCACACAACAACACAGAAAAGCACAATTTGAAGAGCAAAATAAGAAAACACATTAACATAGCACTGAAAATAATATCTAGTTAATTGCAAGCGCAGGTGCAAAATACTTGGTGCAAATCTACATGCATGCTACAACTGTTTTACTGTACAACAATGAAAGACTGCAACTACAAAGGAGATTCTCTCTACAATTATGCACTAGCAATAAACAATAGCTACACTAACTACACAAACTACAAGAAAAGATCAGAAGATTCCTGTTAGGTATCCTGGCAGGGTCGCCATGTGAAACGTCCCCTTGGAAAAATTATACATGACTGTGTTTAAACTGACACACAATAATTTTAGCGCAACGCAATCTGACTTTCAAAAATCCCTACAAAAGAATGGCCCTGACTAACATTAACCTATACCTTTCACAAATCACTTACCTCACCAAAAATCTTGGTTACTCAAACTACTGCAATACAGCGAGCGTCACTACTGCCAGCTAAATAAAAGATTCAAACTACTGAAGGCACTAACTACTAATAGGCATAGTTAGCAAATGAAAGATTTTGATAGAGAACAAACAATGTATTTACGTCAATAGTGTTCAAAAGTCATAATGTATATAGCAGTTCATGACATCCAGTCTTATAAATTTCAAAACTCCGCCATCTCTCTCCCCACATCCACCACTGCTGGCGGCTCACCTCCGGCTGCCCAATGCTATGCACTGTTAACATCCAGCTGCCCAACACTACAATGGCAGACAACAATGCAAACTAGCCTCAGACTGCACACAGCACAGCCAGTGATTTTCATACAGAGCGCTACGTGGCGTTACCAATATAAAAACCTAAACAGCCTACTTACAATGTCACTGTAGGGTACATAGTTCAGTGATATGACGTCATAAACACTGAGCTGTGTGGAAACGAAACTCCAGTGTGATATCGGCTAATCGAGATTCGAGGAGTGATTAAGTACTACGTAAAGAAAGGTACGAAAGCAAAGGACATTCTCAGCAATTTCCAGAACAAATTGGGGGGACTCTGCTCCTTCATATTCAACTGCTGACAAGTGGACAAATGAATTTAATATGGTCGGGAGAGCTTAGATGATCCGCGTAATAGTCGGCTAAGATGTGTCACTAATTCAAAAATCATCGCAAAAGTGCACAAAATGGACATGGTGGATCGCCGAGTGAAAGTGTGTGAAACTGCTCACGCTTGCCTGATGGCATCTGAAAGGGTACATCGCATTTTAACTGAAGAATTAGAAATGAAAAAAATTATCTGCAAGATGAATGCTGCGACTCTTGATGGGCTCCCGTACGCATGTGTCATCGCCGTGGCAAAATTACACGAGCTAACGTATGAGTTGCTGCTGCACCCACCTTATTCACCAGATATGGGTCCATCCGACTTCCATCTCTTCCCAAAACTGAAAATTTTTCTTGGTGGACGAAGATTCACTTCAAACTAAGAATTGATAGTCAGCTATTTTGCAGGCCTGGAGAAAACTCATTTTCGAGATGGGGTGAAGGCACTGGAACATCGTAGGAGCAAGTGCATTAATCTATAAGGAGACTGTATTGAGAAATAAGAAGAGCTTCATTGATGTAAGTACTTTTCTTCTTTTCCTTTCCGAGAACTTTTCAAACCACCCTCAATGTGGCTCGTGCGTGTGTCAGCAAAGTCGCGGGCAGAAAGCTCCCCTGGATCGATTTCAACCTACCTGGGTGCACATATTATTTGCCATCAGGAAAGAAAGACTGTGGGAGTAAGAACCAGCAGCCTCTCGCAGGAGTGGGAGTGATAACCTGGAAAGAGAAGAGGGGGGACGAAATGGACAAAGTAGGAAGGAGAAGGAAATGTACAGAGAGAGGAAGAGGAGGAAATGGACAAAGAATGAAACCGGAGGAGATGGGCAGAAAGAGCGGAAGAGGAGGAGATGGATAGACAAAGGGAGAGGAGGAAATGAGTAGAGGAGGAAGATGCAGATGGACAGAGTGGGGAGGAGCAGATGTACAGAGAGGGAGGAGTAGTGGAGTAGCAGATGGACAGAGAGAGGTGGGTTAAGAATATGGAGAGTGGGAGGGGGTGGTTGAGCAGATGGAGAGAGAAAGAGCAGACGAAGATATGGACAGAGAGACAAGGGAGGCGAAGCGGCAAGAGAGAGAGGAGGGAGGAAGAGATGGACAGAGAGAGTAAGGCAGAGGAGACAAACAAAGAAAAGTAGGAGGAGTAGACACACTGAGAGTGGGGCAGGAGGAGGCAGACAGAGTGTGGGGGTGGTGAAGGTGGACAAAGAGAAAAAAGAGGAGGATACGGAAAGAGAAAGGGGAAGGAAGAGATGCACTAACAGAAGATTGGAATAAATACGTATGTGGGCAATGCCACATACTTAGCTAGTAGAATCGTAATTAGAAAATTTCCAAACAGTAGAAGTCCGATCTACCATCTACTCACTCATACATAATAACATTAAGAACATAAATCAAGAAATTAAGTCTTCTTAGATAAGAGGAACAGGTACTTGTTTCGAAGTTCACCTGTAATCGCACACTGTCATAATTTTTAGTAAAATAGGTGGACTCAGTGGAAGTGAGTCTATGCCAATTCTGGTGCTATTTTCACTTAAATGTGTTCTTGATTCATGCTGTACCATTTATGTCACTATCAAAAACGGTGGTCACTTAACCTTGAAAGGTGCAAGTATTACTGCAAGTGGTCTACATGCAGCGGCACTCTTAACGATTTCATCATCAGCATTCCTCGTCCATTCCATCTACCCCACATTTGCCTCTATCACCAGTCAATAAAAATCCGAGATGGTGGAATTAGCCGAAATGAACTAGTCACAAAATTAAAGAATTACAGACTGGTAGAACTAGCCCAGTTGTGTCTAATACATCTCCCTTCCCCCTCTGCAGCCAATTACTGCGAATTATTGAGAAGGTGGTGTCAAGTTACATTACTTCACTTGAAACTGAAAGAAGTTTGCACACACATAGCTAACTCTGGTGTAAAATTAAAATGAGTTTTGAAAATTAATGAAATTACCTTATTTCTGTGAAAGTCACAGATAATTCCATAAACATACGTAACTGTGTATTTAATCATTACAATATTAAAGTGATGCATTAAGAATGCTGTCATGTTACATAATTTTTATGAAGGTCAAAGATATTTGTGTAGACATACATGCCTCAGCCATAACAGTAAAATTATGTGTAATATGACACAAATTAGCATTATCTTCCTGAGAGTCAAAGAATTTGTGTTAAATGTCTCTCTCTCTCTCTCTCTCTCTCTCTCTCTCTCTCTCTCTCTCTCTCACACACACACACACACACACACACACACACACGTCTGTGCAAGATTGATGAAAGTTGTTAAGTCTCAACCTGTCTTACCTCGCAGAAACTATACACGCAATGTACGAATTTTCCCAAAATCTGTGTCAGATTTTCCCTAAATAGTATTAGTTTGTCGCCAAACTGCATCAGCCTACCCCCAAACTTTATCAACTTGCCCTGATGGTATATCATCTTTCCCAATTAGTCTCAAAACTCTAACAAATTGTCACAGAAATGTAATGAATTCTTCAAAATAGCATCAGAGTGATGCTACCGCAAGTCGACATGTGGTGCAGTCCTTAGTGGCCTGCCTCTATGTGTTCTATTTTAATATTTTCTGACTAGAGCGCTATCGCTTCATAGATATTTTATACGTGACATGTCAGTTTTAGATGTTTTATTTCTGATGAAAGCACTCTTAGAAGTGGCCGAAACCTATGTCAAAAAGACTTCATTTTCGCGACCGAGACGGGAGCTACACCACAGCTTCTTCGCTGGTTCTTGCAGATTCTGTAAACACGCAATGAGAAAATTCACATCTGAGATGTATTCAAAGATATGAAACGCTTATAACAAATTTCTGAATGATAGACTCCACAAACAGCAGTATTAGTAAGTGAAAGCTCTCAGACTTACATTTTTTAGCCACGCATGTCTAATTTCTGGGAAACGGCTCCTCTCAATCAGTCCAACTGCCTTTGTAGACACTCCACTACTGCTGACAGATTCTGTAAACTTAAACGAAAAAATACGACATGTCTGAGTTGCATTCATAGATATGAAATATATATATAACAGGTGTATGGGTAACGGACTGCACAAACAGAAGAATTAGAAAATGAAATGTCTCAGACTTCTTTTGCCGCATCTGTCGTTTTTATGGGAAATGACGCTGTTTTCACACTCCAAATGTTCACTGCTACGAAGATAATAACGTGCGTCCTTTGTTACATGTTCTGGGCTGTTATAATTCCATCTTCATACTCGATGTTGCCTCCGTTGCGTCTTCAGGAGAACCCAAGTATGAAGATGGACTTAGAGATAACATCCCAGAACATGTAACAAAGGTCGCACGTGAAATGGTACTTCAGACCACAGACACAATGTCTGAGGACGATCTTACAAGTCTCGAGCGACAATTTTAACACCACTGCTCTGAAAACAACATGCAACAGCTCCTTGGGGGGCCAGGACTTCGGACGGAACGCGTGACACGGCACACCACGGTAACAAAACGTCCTGGATTTCACGAGGACTTAAATGACGACGGTCGGAAGATAAAACGTCTAGCAAGGCGTCGACGTCATTCAGAACTTAAATCAGCAGTACGCGTTCAGCGTGCGGAACAGCCGCGGCTAGAAGAAAACGCTACTGATGCTGCTGCTGGTCGACGCACACCACGAACAGCGCCGGATGCGGTGGAGACGGCAGAGGAAGCGCCTAGCACAACGTAGGCATAGACACCGGACTCGTTGCCCACTGGAATCAGTATCAGACAGCACATGAAGAAGACTGCGAGTCACGCAGTTGAAATATCGTGCAGGGGAGATGCGAATGACCGGCAGAAACCCGATTAATCAACATGACCCTTGAGATTCGTTAGAACGTCGACTTCGTTCCTGGCATCAGCATCCCTCGTCACTGGTTCAAAATGGTTCAAGCACTATGGGACTTAACATCTGAGGTCATCAGTCCCGTAGACTTAGAACTACTTAAACCTAACTAACCTAAGGACATCACACATATCCATGCCAGAGGCAGGATTCGAACCTGCGAACGTAGCAGCAGCGCGGTTGCGGACTGAAGCGCCTAGAACCGCTCGGTCATAGCGGCCGGCGCACAGTCACTGGTTTCGGCTGCTGAGGAAGAATGCGTTGCCATTACTCCACGGGCATTCAGATGTCTCATTGAAAACCTTCCCAGCTCAGTTAAACCTGTCGTAATGGCAAAGAGCTGACACATCCCACGTTACTTTTTACAATTTTGAAATTTTTTGCTAAGGCTGTTAGCTGTAACACGAACCGATAGAAAGTGACGGGTAGTAAGGAATATGATAATGAAATAGTACCTACTGAGGAGGAGTCCGATTATTGCCTAAAGCTTACGATGACTCACTTTCAGAACATTCTACTTGTTTAAACAGACATCTCGCAAAATATGTGGCAATACATCACGTAACTGCATCGTGTGATCGCGTAACACAGAGTTAATGTCTTGAGATTGCGTCCCGGTGGACATGTTACCTTACTGGAGGATGCCGCGATCGACTTGCAGCCTAGTGTTTAGACTTGTAAGAGGAATACTGCATTATTACATACGCTTCAAAGTGTGGGAAAAAGTTATCGCAAATGCTGCGTCTACAGAAATGTGATGCCCTTACATCTGTTCCTGCCACCGTTCCAAGAGAAGCAGCACGCACCGACGTGAGATTGAGCTCCCGACTATGTCTACAAGTTTTGGATCATGTTCCTTGAAAATATAAGGTAAATTCTTGGAAATAGTAAAAGGACAGAAAACTTGCTGACTATTGCTTGTTAATCATATTTCTTACTTAGTAATCATGTTATTCTGTATGACCAAACTCAGTGTTTGGTTTTCAAAGCTGGAAGATTCACTACATTAGTTTAGTCGTTAATAATGCACTGTCAGAGATATCACCACCACCATCATAATCACCATCGTCATAGCCACTATCTGCCCAAAAATGTAAGTATGACTTGCATTAAAAATAAATGTCTACCCATCGGGTAGACCGTTCGCCGGGTGCAAGTCTTTCGATTTGACACCACTTCGGCGACTAGTAAGTCGATGGAGATGAAATGATGATGGTTAGGACAACACAACACCCAGTCCCAGAGCTGAGAAAATCTCCGACCCAGCCGGGAATCGAACGCGGGCCCTTGGGTTTGACATTCTGTCGCGCTGACCACTTCTTTTTTTTCATTTTCTTCGTTGTTGATCGTTGTGTTGGGTCGTTGTGGACGTCACATGACATCCGTTAAAGTTCGTCTGTTGATCCTTCAATTCATTTTTTTTATTACAGAGGCCAACCAGCTCTCTGACCGAACACGCTGAGGTACCGTGCTGGCGAATACAGGAAGAGGACATGACTTGCATTACATACTAAGGATATAATGTATATGTTTAGTCTACCTCCATACCTCAGTGGTCAGTGTGTCTGCCTGCTATGCAGAGGACTCCTTTTCGATTCGTGTTACTGCTAGGGAATTTTCCTCGCTGGGAAGACTGAAAGAGGGTGCACGTAGACTCGTGAGGCAAAGTGATGAGAAGCAGCGGTTTAGAGGTCAAGAAAACCGATGACGACCGGGAGAGCGATGTTCTGGCGGCTCGTCCCTCGATAGCGCATCCAAATGATACCATTGCCAGAGAATGTCTCAGCAGTCCGACAGTCCCTATTGGCCTGTCTCGGCCAGAATGCATAACTTTGCTTTCCATGTTATACGTTTTGCTTGTTGTAATTCGTTATGGAACTCGAAAAATCTGTGCGAGTGTGGGAGTGCTGCGCCCTCTGAAAGACTGTCGACGTTAGAGAAGAAGCAGCACCACTTGATGCTAAATATGAGGCGCGTCGAGACAAAGTTTGGAGTGATAGAGGTGGGTCATATAAAGGAGGGTAAGATATATCTGCTGTCAAGATTCTCGACCTTTAGTCTAGCTAAACTTGATTTCCCAACACTGGTTTCCCACGCCCGGGTTCCCGAGTTCGATTCCCGGCGGGGTCAGGGATTTTCTCTGCCTCGTGATGGCTGGGTGTTGTGTGATGTCCTTAGGTTAGTTAGGTTTAAGTAGGTCTAAGTTCTAGGGGACTGATGACCATAGATGTTAAGTCCCATTGTGCTCAGAGCCATTTGAACAATAGCCAACACTGGTAGCATGTGAGCGTTATATACCAGAAGAGTGAATAAGATGGACATAGGTGAGTCCGAGAATACTGATAAGTAATTAATTGTGCCTACTGTGTGTGTGAAAACTGCCATTTCCATTGACAGAGTACTGAAATGTACAAGAGGTATGAATGTCTTTATTACACTTAACTGTTCCCTTATTGTTATAACAAGCTGATGGCTCAAAATGGTTCAAATGGCTCTGAGCACGATGGGACTTAACATCTTAGGTCATCAGTCCCCTAGAACTTAGAACTACTTAAACCTAACTAACCTAAGGACAGCACACACATCCATGCCCGAGGCAGGATTCGAACCTGCGAGCGTAGCGGCTACGCGGTTCCAGACTGTAGCGCCTAGAACCGCACGGCCACACCGGCCGGCTCAAGCTGATGGCTGTCACATTATTGGTATGTACTCTATACTGTACACAGTTTGCCACAAAATGCAATTCTGTGGAATTTCGATTTTCATAAGGCAGATATAATACTGTTTACAAATTAAACATTGCTTGCAGAATGTTCTTTATTAAGATAAGTTAATAAAGAACATTCTGCAACGAATGACTGTTATTTAAACAGTAGTAATAGAAGGTTGCTGTACCACCGCGCCAATACGGAATGGAACAATTTGCAGATACAGTAGTCAAAACTCGGTTGTTTAACAGAATAGTCTCTAATATTTAATTAAATTATAACAACCTGCTGTTTTCAATAGATGATGTTCTAAAACTTGTTGCGGAGGAGGCCAAAAGTATTTTAATTTCCTATGTTTTCACAGCAAAAACAGTAAAATATCACTATGAAAATATTTTTAAGTAAAATTAATTTTTATGTGTAATATTTTGTTTGTTTTTGCATTCATCCCCACAGTAATACATAATAGTGACGGGATGGACGTAGAAAGAGAGAGAGATAGAATGGCATGTGTAAGGACTACTGTATTTGATATATGTACGTGTGTGCATGTACGCAATTCTGTACGCCAGTTTTACACAAACAGCAATTTTCTGCCCTTTTTAAATACAGAGGTGTGTGTGTGTGTGTGTGTGTGTGTGTGTGTGTGTGTGTGTGTGCGTCATTTTTCGTGAATATCTTTGAATGTCAAGGAAATAATGCAGCTTTCAAAATGGTTCAAATGGCTCTGAGCACTATGGAACTTAACATCTGTGGTGATCAGTTCCCTAGAACTTAGAACTACTTAAACCTAACCAACCTAAGGACATCACACACATCCATGCCCGAGGCAGGATTCGAACCTGCGACCGTAGCGGTCACGCGGTTCCAGACTGAAGCGCCTAGAACCGCACGGCCACACCGTACGGCTAATGCAGCTTTCATACATCATCAGTACATAAATGTGTTTGACTTTCACAGATATAATGTAACTTAACTCCATTTTAACGCATTTTTTTAATATTACTCAATAATTAAGTGTGTGTACAAACACATTTTGGAGTTTCAAATTAAGTAACACAACTTGACAGAACTTTCATGCATCATTTTAGTACAGGATTACTACAAATGAATCATTAGTTTTCAGAATTCTATATTTTCCAAAGTATTACGTCTACAAATACGACTGATGCGTGAGCAAGAATGTAAACTCATCAAGTTTGCATTTTGAAAACCACTTTGCGTTACATGATCGTTACCCTGACAAATGGTGACAAAACAGGAAAAGAACATTTTTGTGTTGTAATGCGGTAGACGTTTATCGGTTATGACAGCGCTGTGTGTACTGAGCACGAATTACCTCCATGTAAACAGAGCTATACTCTTTGGTATCTACAGTTGAGGGACACTGGTTACCTCCGCAAACACAAAAGTACCGGTCGATAAAGTGTGCCAGATGTAGAGATAGAGAGGGTGTCGGGAAGCTTCGTACGCCGTCCACAAGAACCAAAGGTCAGCGCTAGCCACGAACTTGGAATACGGCAGCAAACTGCGTGGAAGATTTTGCGACGGCGGTTACATTTCAAACTGTACCGTGTGCTGCTGGCACAACAATTTAAAGCGGATTATGGCCGGCGCCTCCACTTTTGCATGACAGTGCAGGAAGCTCTTAAGGATGACCATTTCTCCTCTGAGCTGATGTTCAGAGGTGAAGCAGCCTTCCATTTATGTGGAAAAGTTAATCGCCACAGTGTGAGAGTACGGGAAGCTGAACAGCCTCATGAAAAAGTGACACGTGAACGAGATTCGCCGAAACTTAATGGTTTCTGTGCATAATCGTAGACAAAACTGTATCGGCGGTTTTTCTTCCCTGAGGAGATACTGGTGGGTTCGCCTTACCATGATATTTTCCGTTTGTGATTGTTTCCACAAATTGATGTGTTGGTAAATGTGCCAACACCTTGTAGATACAGGCGGCCTAAATGCACGCTATCTAAGGCAGACGGGCGTGAATTCTGGAACAGGATAAGTAGTGAATTCTCATAAGAAAAGTATGCAGCTCCTCGAATACTTAACTTTATTCCATCCTTGTGGTACATCGCTCTTGATAATACAAATAAGACTATCTTCAGATACGGTTAATGGCGCCTTGCTAGGTCGTAGCCATGGACTTAGCCGAAGGCTATTCTAACTGTCTCTCGGCAAATGAGAGAAAGGCTTCGTCAGTCTAGTCACTAGCAATGTCGTCGTACAACTGGGCGAGTGCTATTACGTATCTCGAGACCTGCCTTGTGGTGGCGCTCGGTCTGCGATCACACAGTGGCGACACGCGGGTCCGACATGTACTAAATGGACCGCGGCCGATTTAAGCTTCCACCTAGCAAGTGTGGTGTCTGGCGGTGACACCACACAAATCACTGCTGATTCCGACAGTTTGGTCTTCCGACAAGACGGGGCACCCCCGCACTGGATCATCAACGTTCGCTGCAACGTAAAGGATAAACTTGACCATCGCTGCATTGAGTGTAGTGTTGAAGACGATGTGCATCTGTTCCCTCAGCACCCCAGGTTGCCTGACCTGACGCCTCGTGACTTTTCCCTTCAGAGTGCGTCTACGTATACCTACGGTCACAGAACACATCAGTGCTGCTGCGAGTACCACTGACAGTGTGCTGCTACATAAGGCACGGAATGAGCATGACTACCGTTTGAATATATGTGGTGTGACCAGATAGGAACTCTTAGAACCTGCTAGGTGGCTATAATTGCAGCTACTCACGGAGGTACAGTGATGTCTGTAACTATCGTATGGCAGCGAAACTTGGTAGATATGCTAATGCGTTAATGCAGAATGGATTTATACTGGGAAGGAGTAGTTCTAATTTTTGTCACCTAATGCAACTCTTGCACTGTACTCTGTTTGTATGACGGTGTGACATACACGTTGTGACTTGACAAGCGGTAACCTGAGTGAACAGTATGGCTTTCGAGAAAAGGGGCCGTGCACTGTTAGTGAAACAGTTTTACATGAACAACAGCAGAGCCGGCCTCTGTGTCCGAGCTGTTCTAGGCGCTTCTGTCCGGAAACGCGCTACTACTACGGTCGCAGGTTCGAATCCTGCCTCGAGCATGGATGTGTGTGATGTCCTTAGGTTAGTTAGGTTCAGGTAGTTCAAGTCTAGGGGACTGGTGGCCTCAGATGTTAAGTCCCATAGTGCTTAGAGCCATTTGAAGTGAGGCGGGAGGTGAGAAAAATTGGACTTCATGGTCGAGCAGCTGCTCATAGGCCACACATGACGCCGGTAAATACCAAACGACGCCCTTCTTGATGTAAGGAGCGTAAACAGTGGGAAAACGTTGTGTGGAGTGACACATCAGGGTACACAATGTGGCGATCCGATGGCAGGGTGCGGGTATGGCGAATGCCCGGTATACGTTTTCTGCAGCGTGTGTAGCGTCAACAGTAAAATTCTGAGGCGGTGTTGTTATGGTGTGGTCGTATTTTTCATGGAGGGGGCTTGCACCCCTTGATTTGGGTGGCACTTTCACAGCACAGGCCTACATTGACGTTTTAAGCTACTTCTTGCTTCCCACTGTTGGAGAGCAATTCGGGGATGGCGATTGCATCTTTCAACACGATCAGAGCACCTGATCATAATGCAATGCCTGTGGCGGAGTGGTTACACGACAATAGCATCCCTTTCATGGCATAGCCCTCGCAGAGTCCTGACCTGAATCCTATAAAACACTGTGGGATGTTTTGGAACGCCAACTTCGTGCCAGGCATCACTGACTGACATCGATAGCTCTCCTCAGTGCAGCACTCCGTGTAGAATGGGCAGCCATTCCCCAAGAAACCTTCCAGTTCCTGGTGGAAAGTATGCCTGCGAGAGTGGAAGCTGTCTCATCAAGGCTAAAGGCGGGCCAACAGCATATTGAATTCCAGTATTACCTATGGAGGGCGTCACGAACCTGTAAGTCATTTTCAGTCAGGTTTCCGGATACTTTTGATGATATATTATATGTCGTAATTTTATCCGTGTCTCGCGTACTATAGGAAGGAGACCTCGCAATTCTGTCTTTTTACTGTGTGTATTCATATACCACGGAACCGAAGGCAGCATATTATAAGAAACGCGTCTACTGAAACAGATGGCTGACGTTTAACGAAAAAAGTCTTTGTTATCAATAAGCTGCGTTGGTGGAGCTAAATTAAGAAATTAGTTAGGCTGGCCACCTGTTTAGCTTAACGCTGCTAAGCCAAATTTATTATTTCTTCCTGCTTAAGTTACCCTCCGACCGTCCCAACTGAAAGACAATATTTTGTACTGTTTCAGGGTGTGATTAAAGGTATTGCATTTGGTGATGCTAGACTTAAAGTGTCTAATGTGTAATAAGTTGCCTGACTGAAGGTGTGTCCCATTTGTTTTAACTTTCATTATGTAAAAGGGCATTGCTGGCCTGGTGATGTTAAATATGTTAGCTCCTTACATTGGTGGAGTACCCACCCTTAATTAAATTTAATTTTCAATTAAGTCGTCAGGGACGAACTAAATTTTAATGACACCAAAGGGCATTTTAAAAATCGTTGCCTTGTTGGCAGTTACTGTTCAACTTCGAATACATTTCATCAATCTATTAAATTCTGCTAACAGTTGGTTTTCTTAAGTTGCGATCGTGAATCTTGTTGTTGGACTGCTTAAGGGGTGGGTGGGTGGGGGGGGGGGGGGGGGGGGGAACCACATTAAGAGGTTCAAAAATCCGCGTGGAATGGGCGGTTTTTTTTAGGTTAGAAGGCCTCGGGAAAGTACGGGGTGGGCTGCAATCTCAAAGGGTGCATGGCAAATACAGGACGTGCTTGGATCAAGGAACAGTCGGAATTGTAGTTGTAAATTGTTGTAGTTGTGCTGGGAAAGTCCCTGAGCTTCAAGCGCTAATAGAAAGCACAGAAGCTGAAATCGTTATTGGTACAGAAAGATGACTAAAGCCTGAAATAAGTTCTGCAGAATTGGTATGGGTGGAGGTTATACTTAAAAGCCGAACTAACTTAATAATTGGCTCCTTCTATCGACCCCTAGACTCCGATGATATAGTTGCTGAACAGTTCAAAGAAAATTTGAGTCTCGTAACAAATAAATACCCCACTCATACGGTTATAGTTGGTGGGGACTTCAACCTTCCCTCGATATGTTGGCAAAAATACTTGTTCAAAACCGGTGGTAGGAAGAAAACATCTTCCGAGATTGTCCTAAATACTTTCTCCGAAAATTATTTCGAGCAGTTAGTCCAGGAACCCACGTGAATTGTAAATGGTTGCGAAAACACACTTGGCCTCTTAGCCACAAGCAATCCAGAGCTAATAGAGAGCATCATGACTGATACAGGGATTAGTGATCACAAGGTCGTTGTAGCTAGGCTCAATATCGTTTCTTCCAAATCCACCAGAAACAAACGCAAAATTATTTTATTTAAAAAAGCGGATAAAGTGTCACTAGAAGCCTTCCTAAGAGACAATCTCCATTCCTTCCGAACTGACTATGCAAATGTAGACGAGATGTAGCTCAAATTCAGAGATATAGTATCAACAGCAATTGAGAAATTTATACCTCATAAAATGGTAAGAGATGGAACTGATCCCCGCAAAACAGGTCCGAACGCTGTCGCAGAGGCAACGGAAAAAGCATGCGAAGTTCAGAAGAACGCGAAATCCCGGAGATTGGCTAAAATTTACAGACCCGCGAAATTTGACATGGACTTCAATGCGAGATGCCTTTAATAGGTTCCACAACGAAACATTGTCTCGAAATTTGGTAGAAAATCCGAAGAAATTCTGGTCGTATATAAAGTACACAAGCGGCAAGACGCAGTCAATATCTTCGCTGCGTAGTGCCGATAGTACTGTTACCGACGACTGTGCCGCTAAAGCGGAGTTATTGAACGCAGTTTTCCGAAATTCCTTCACCAGGGAAGACGAGTGGAATATTCCAGAATTTGAAACACGAACAGCTGCTAGCATGAGTTTCTTAGAAGTAGATACCTTAGGGGTTGCGAAGCAACTCAAATCGCTTGATACGGGAAAGTCTTCAGGTCCAGATTGTATACCGATTAGGTTCCTTTCAGATTACGCTGATACAATAGCTCCCTACTTAGCAATCATATACAACCGCTCGCTCACCGATAGATCTGTACCTACAGATTAGAAAATTGCGCAGGTCCCACCAGTGTTTAAGATGGGTAGTAGGAGTAATCCATCGAACTACAGACCTACATCACTGACGTCGGCTTGCAGTAGGGTTTTGGAGCATATACTGTATTCAAACATTATGAATCACCTCGACGAGAACGATCTATTGATACGTAATCAGCATGGTTTCAGAAAACATCGTTCTTGTGCAACGCAGCTAGCTCTTTATTCGCACGAAGTAATGGCCGCTATCGACAGGGGATCTCAAGTTGATTCCGTATTTCTAGATTTCCGGAAAGCTTTTGACACCGTTCCTCACAAGCGACTTCTAATCAAGCTGCGGGCCTATGGGGTATCGTCTCAGTTGTGCGACTGGATTTCCTGTCAGGAAGGTCGCAGTTCGTAGTAATAGACGGCAAATCATCGAGTAAAACTGAAGATATCAGGTGTTCCCCAGAGAAGTATCCTGGGACCTCTGCTGTTCCTGATCTATATAAATGACCTGGGTGACTATCTGAGCAGTTCTCTTAGGTTGTTCGCAGATGATGCTGTAATTTACCGTCCAGTAAGGTCATCCGAAGACCAGTATCAGTTGCAAAGCGATTTAGAAAGGATTGCTGTATGGTGTGGCAGGTGGCAGTTGACGCTAAATAACGAAAAGTGTGAGGTGATCCACATGAGCTCCAAAAGAAATCCGTTGGAATTCGATTACTCGATAAATACTACAATTCTCAAGGCTGTCAATTCAACTAAGTACCTTGGTGTAAAAATTACGAACAACTTCAGTTGGAAAGACCACATAGATAATATTGTGGGGAAGGCGAGCCAAAGGTTGCGTTTCATTGACACTTAGAAGATGCAACAAGTCCACTAAAGAGACGGCTTACACTACACTCGTTCGTCCTCTGTTAGAATATTGCTGCGCGGTGTGGGATCCTTACCAGGTGGGATTGACGGCGAACATCGAAAGGGTGCAAAAAAGGGCAGCTAGTTTTGTATTATCACGTAATAGGGGAGAGAGCGTGGCAAATATGATACGCGAGATGGGATGGTAGTCATTAAAGCAAAGACGTTCTTCGTCGCGGCGAGATCTTTTACGAAATTTCAGTCACCAACTTTCTCTTCCGAATGCGAAAATATTTTGTTGAGCCCAACCTACATAGGTAAGAATGATCATCAAAAAAATAAGAGAAACCAGAGCTCGAACAGAAAGGTTTAGGTGTTCTTTTTTTCGCGCGCTGTTCGGGAGTGGAATGGTAGAGAGATAGTATGATTGTGGTTCGATGAACCCTCTGCCAAGCACTTAAATGTGAATTGCAGAGTAATCATGTAGATGTAGATGTAGACTGCATAAATCGTTAGAGTAACTATCCAAGAATACGCTGTCAAAATTTCAAAGCGAAATTCGCATTCGTTTAGATTTTATGAGCCTAGAACTGAGTGCACATTGGGTAAAGGCTCGATCGCAGATAGGACGGAGCACTTCCTCAGGTAGGCTTGACCGGTTCAACCTCGCAGTCATTTTGCAAACTAACGTAGCCTTGAAACAGAACCTCGCCTTTGTATCTTTCTTTTCAAATAACGGTATAGAAGGTACTAGAAGCATCAACACAAGGCATTATTTCGTTTACATTACGTCAAAGCGTCGCTGTACCTTACTTGGAGCCAGTTCTGACTCAGCCTTCTACGAGTGTGTTTGTAATTGACAACTACGCCGAACAAGTGGCTAACCAGCGCGTGAGCCAGCAGAATCTACGTAGTTCATTGGAATCCAAGGAAGGTCGGATAGCTCGGAAGGCACTGCTGCAAGCTCAAAACGATGCCTGTGAGGAAGAAGAGGGATTAATATATGTTGCTGTAATCGTAGATTAATCGGTAAGCATTTTTGGCTGAAATTATTAAAAAAATTCAGAATAACTGATCTAAACATGAATGAAATTATGTCAAATGTTGATTAAATTCTAGTTAATTCTTCCCACCCCAAAAACCCCCAAAAAATCAGTGAGACAGCTTCCTAATGTGGTTTCCGTCTTTAATACCTAATGTCATTAACTATTTTTATTAAAACTGCCAAGTGTTGGTTCTGTGAAACCACAAGAGTAAATCCGCCTCGTTTAGGATTTCTAGTAAATTTTTCAGTAAATTCTGTCTGCGATGATAGCCCAAATTTTAGCGCCACCATTTGCTTTCCATAAGTTGTAAAAGTAAATCTTGTTGGTAGTGTTTCTTAATATTGATGTCAATAAACTAATTTGCTAGGTTACTTAGTACGTTCTGCCTCCAATAGCCACTTGTTAAGACATATTAATAAATTCTGGTGGAATGTGTTGTTCGTATCTGATCTGTTTTAAGCTTGTCTTGGAGTCTATTTTTGGTGGAACTTTCTTCTTGTTTAAATAATTTGTTTAAATTTTAATGAAAATTTATGGTCCAGTATCTTACCATTCAACACCAGCTGCTTACTGCTTTCAGTTGCATAGTGTGATGGTCATGATATAAAAAGCAATAGAATATACAAAGTGTAAAAAAACTACATACACAAAATTTTATAGTATTTAGAAGAGATATAGGGACATTCTTGTCAATGGGACTAAAAGTGGGAAGATCAAAATTGTCTTGTAAGATGTCCATGAAGGTTTTGTGACTAGTGATTTTTAAGGCAAGCGTTCAAAGTGCCGCCAGGTGAGTGCTATTTTAGAAATTGAAATTTCTCACTTTTAGAAGACACAAGGAGCGACCTGTTTTACTTGCTAAAAACTTTCTAAAGCCCAGACCGCAAGCGTATTTCTTTATTTAAAAATACGGTCCTGACAGACTCTGCTGCAATCTTGAGATCTTAAGAAATCTTTTTGTTACGAAAAGTATTTATTTTAAGGTGGATCTCAGGGCAAATTGTCATGTGCATAAAAAACAGGACATTATAGAAGGTTTGTCATAACCAAAATATTTAAAAACGTGAACTACCTTGTGAAAATGGCAATATCAGTACATCTGCCGCTCACAGATGATTGATTGTTCGTCACAAATACACAGTACATAGTACCAAATATGTTTACGTAAGCTGGACATATTCTAAACGTTGAAAACCCACCTGAAACGGATTATAACGTTTCAGTTGTACTTTATAAGCCCCTTAAGTTGGAATTTCAATGTTTAGTATATGTCCAGCTTATGTAAACAGATGTGCTATTGTGTAGTGTGTTTATGTGATGTAACGATCATCTATGAACAATATATCTATGGACATGTTCATTTGCACAAGGTGCTTTATGTTTTTTAATATTTTGGTTATGACAAACCTTCGTTACGTGCTGCTTTTCATCCACATGAGAACCTGGCCTGAGGTCTAATTAAAATTAACACGTTTCGCAACAAAAACATTTTTTAAGATCTGAAGATGACAGTAAAGTATGTCTAAAGCGGTTGTTTTAGAGATATTGCTGACCTCCAACAGATTTATATTTGTTGGTGAACAAGGCGTTTGGTGGACGACACACTTCTGAAGAGCTGGTTGCCAGTTCGGCTGAGCTGGAGTTAGTATTCATGAAACACCTGTCTGTTTCTCACTGTCATACACAATTTGCATGCAGTTACCAATGAATCATTGATGCAAACGGACGACGCTTTGAGGAACACGTGTATAAACAGTATCTTTGAACATCACTGCTGTCATTACTCTAATTAGATCCTAGTGCGGAAGCGGTGCAACTGTGACATTTTTGCCACATTAAAAAGCATCTTTTTCATTTCCTGTAAACACTCTAAAATTTTGTAAACGTAAGCTTTTTTATACCCTATATTTACAGCCTCTAATATATCAGGTTACACAATGGCCCTACCAACAGTAAATATAAACTAAAAACACACACACACTCGCCACAGAATAAATATATGCTCTTTTTAAATTCATGTGACACCATACTATACAGCCGTCTCTAAGAAAATTGTTCAACAAATGAAAGTACTAATCGACACTGGAGTCTTTCCTAGACTGGGAGAGTGTAGCCAAACATTGTTTTCCGAAGCCACTCGTCGGCTGTTCCAGGAAAATTTTGCACGTAGACAGCGACCAGCACTGGATCGGTAAGCATGGTTCGTGCCTGACGGCACTTTATATTGTAGACAGCTGCGGCGCTGTTTTATTAGATCTCATATGGGGCTGAAGCGAATGTATGGCTGGTATATCTTCGGGTGCTCCGCCGGCTTGAACATATTCCAACGACAGCGCTCGGACTACCAGACGAAAACGATATAGTTCTCAAAATAAACGTAGCAGTTGTACTGCGTGATCGGAATAGATCCCTGAATTGCACGTCTGAAGTACTCCTATAGGAGTGTACTGCTACACAGTGAATATGTAGTCTCCCGGAGAACGATTCACATTTTTTATATTTAAGCAAACAGGGTGCTGAAAGTGAATTTTATCTTTAACAAAACAGCAAATAAAATATATCGCAGCTTACCCCATAACTGATCTCCAAATAACTGTGCTACAGTCCATTACAGTTCGGGTGGATTCTTAATTAGCAATCGTTGGTCTTTGCAGTCAGAGAAATTCTCAGCCTTTGTGTGTTCACATCACCGACATCGTCAAAGAGAGATCGGTCAACTGGGTGGTAGGTCGATACAGCTGTAGATTAATTTTCATTTTGTTCAACCCTAAATGTTACTCAAAATGTCTTGAGAACTATCAAGTTTGGCAGATAACGATGTTGCAAGTAGGGGCAGATTTCGTTCTTAAATAAGCGTAATGTCTTTCACTAGTTCCGCAATCAAGAAGCACAGTTATGTTGTTTTGTATATTTGATTAAAATAAACTAAGCGATTACTTTTCAATATATTATGGGACAGAACAGTCATCAATGTGTTACAAATATTTACTATCAAAAACAGTCTTGATCACTATTTATTACGGTGACCAATTTCGACCACTACTGTGATCATTTTCAGACCAATGAGATTCTCCAGCAAAAGGAGGTTCTTACTGATTGGTCCTGAAGATGACCACAGTAGTGGTCGAAACCGGTCACCGTAATAAATAAACTGTGACCAAGACTCTTTTTGATAGTAAATAAACTAAGCGATGTCGAGTGATGTTTTAGACCAATATCTGACAGGTTGGAAAAAACCGATGCCTCTCTACTAAATTTAGGTCTCCATCCATACTCTGCAGACTGCGGTGAAGTGCATGGCGGAGGGTACGTCCCATTGCACCAGTTATTATGGTATCTTCCCTTTCCATTCACATATGGAGTGCTGGGAGAATGATTGTTTGAATGCCCCTGTGCGTGCTGTAATTATTGTAATCTTAGCCTCACGTTCCTATGAGAGCGATACGTAGGGCGCTATAGTATGTTCCTAAAGTCGTCATTTAAAGAAGGTTCTGGAAACTTTGTTAACAGACCTTCTCGGGATATTTTACTTCTACCTTCAAGAGTCTTCCAATTCAGTTCCTTCAGTATCTCTGTGACACTCGTCCACGGATCAAACAAACCTGTGACCGTTCGTGTTGCCCTTCTCTGCACACGTTCAATATTCCCTGTTAGTCCTATTTGGTACGGGTCGTACGCACTTGAACAGTATTCCAGAACCGGTCGCACAAGTGATTTGTAATCAATCTCCTTTGTAGACTGATTGCAATTTCCCAGTATTCAGCCAATAAACTGAGGTCTACCACTTGCTTTACCCACGACTGAACCGATGTGATCATTCCATTTCATATCCCTACAAAGTGTTACATCCACGTATTTGTATGAGTCGGCCCATTCTAAACTGACTCATTGATCTTACAGTCACAGGACACAACGTTTTTTCGTTTTGTCAAGTGGGAAGTTTTTAGGTTTTTCCGTGCTTTTTCCAGATCGCTTTAGCGCGGATGTCTCCTCATCTTCCTTCTAATGCCTGACCTCATGCTTTGTTCGTAATGATCTTGATGCAAACGTGGACTGTTAGTATACGACTACTACTCAACAAGTAATAATACCTGATCTCTCAGGTTTGTATGGTCTGAAGTCCACAATTTCTACAATTAAAGCAACGAAACGCTGCAGCAAGAAATCAGAGAAGGTACTGTTATATCCATGAGGTATCTCTCTCCAAAAGAGCAAATGCGACGTTCAATATTTGAGTAGTTGAAAGGTATTTTAATAGTTGCTAAATACAGTATCAATACAACTCGGTAAATGAACACATACAGAATATCTGAGCAGACTGTGACGTGCAACATGTTTTCATCAGTCCCTATCGTTGGTCTCTTGTAGAATCTTTGACTAATAAGGGCATCACACAGCGTTTGAATTTTTGTAATTTTTATAGTTATAGTACGTGAAAATCAAAACTATAGTATACCACTCTTAAATCAGTTCGACGCAACTTTAAAAAATTATCGAGAAACTAAAATCAGAAGGTTTCCAGTCATGTTTAATACTCCGAAATACGATTTTCGAGGAGCAGTGTGACGCTGTGGTACGGTGCTCAGTGCTCGCTTTCTGTCAGGGGGGGGGGGGGGGGGGGGGGGGGGTGGTTTGCTCGGTTCCATTCCACGTGGAATCAAATTTATAAACAAAGATGTATGTTCTGTGAGCATTTACGTGAAGTGTAGAATACATAAAGAGCACGAGAATGGTAATCGCTAGATCGAGTCTGGTTTTGGTCATTATTTTTTACGTTTTTACCGTTACGAATACTTACGTCATTTAAATATAAAACTCATCGAATATATACTAACTGCCATTATTTTAAAAGCACGTCTTTTTCTTCCTAATTATATATTGCATACAAAAATCCAATTCTCATAGCAAAAATAATTCTTAGTTACCGATCTTTTACAGAAGATTTTCAATCAAGATCGTAAAATTTAAAAAAAAATTACACATTGAGGTAACAAGATACGAGACAGCGATATGTACACATACAGATGTTGGTAATAGCTCGTACTCAGGGTGTAAAAGGACAGTGTATTGCTGGAGCTGTTACTTTTACTCAGGCGATTCATGTGAAGCGGCCTCTGACGTGATTATGGCCACGCAACGGAAATTAACAGGCTTCGAACGTGAAATAGTAGCTGGAGTTACACACATGGGACATTCCAATCGCCGGCCGCGGTGGTCTCGCGGTTCTAGGCGCGCAGTCCGGAACCGCGCGACTGCTACGGTCGCAGGTTCGAATCCTGCCTCGGGCATGGATGTGTGTGATGTCCTTAGGTTAGTTAGGTTTAAGTAGTTCTAAGTTCTAGGGGACTGATGACCACAGATGTTAAGTCCCATAGTGCTCAGTGCCATTTGAACCATTTTGAACATTCCAATCAGAAATCATTATTACATTCAATATTTCTAGATCCACAGAGTCAAGAGTGTCCCGAGAAAACCAAATTTCATGAATTATCTCTCCACCATGGACTACGCAGTGGTCGACTGCCAACTCTCAACGACCGAGATCAGCGGCGTTAACGTAAGAGTTGTTAGTGTTAACAGACAAGCAATTTTGCATGAACCAATCGCAGAAATCAATGTGGGAAATATGACGAATGTATCCGTTAGGAGAGTAAGGTGAAGTTAGCCCGCCCGGTTAGCCGTGCGGTCAAACGCACGGCTTTTCGGATTGTGAAGGAGCGCGTGGTCCCCGGCGCGAGCCCGCCCGGCTGACTTGTGTCGAGGTCCGGTGAGCCGGCTAGTCTGTGGATGGTTTTTAGGCGGTTTTCCATCTGCCTTGGCAAATGCGGGCTCATTCCAATTATACCGCTTCAGCTACACTATGTCGGCGATTGCTGCGCAAACAAATTCTCCACGTACGCGTACACTGTCAGTACTCTACCACGCAAACATAGGGGTTACACTCGTCTGATGTGAGACGTTCCCTGGGGGAGGGTCCACCGGGGGCCGAACCGCACAAAAACCCTGAAACAGTGGTTTGGTGTGGGACGGCGGATGGGTGAAGTGGACTGCAGTAGTCATCGTGGGTTTGTGGAGCGCTGCGGCTGCGGCGGGGCGGGCCTCACCGTCGTTTCTAGGCCCCGGTTAACATACAATATAATGCAATACAAGGTGAAGTTTGATGCTAATTGGCTATGGCAGCAGACGACTCACACGAATGCCTTTGCTAATAGCGCGACATCGCCTGAAGCGCCTCTCCTGAGCTCGTGACCACATCAGTTGGACCTTAAACGACTTGAAAACCGTGACCTGTTCAGATGAGTTCCGATTTGGTAAAAGGTGATGGTAGGTTTCGAGTGTGGAATAGATCCACACGATGCCATGGATCCAAGTTGTCGACAAATTTCTGTGCAAGCTGGTAGTGGCTACATAATGGTTCGGGCTGTGTTTACATGGAATGGACCGGATCCTCTGGTCCAACTGCAGCGATCATTGACTGGAAGTAGTTACGTTCGGATAGCTGGAGACCATTTGCAGCCATTCATGGACTTCATCCTCCCAAACAACGAAGGAATTGTCACCAGGTCACAATTGTCCGCAGTTGGTTTCAAGAAGATTATATTCGAGCGAAGGATTGACCACCAAGATCCCTCGACATGAATCCCACCGAACATCTGTGGGACATTATCGAGAGGTCGGTTCGTTCAAAAAATCGTGCACCTGCAACACTATCGCAGTTATGGACGGGTATAGAGGCAGCATGGGTCATTATTTCTGCAGGGAACTTCCAGCAACTTGTTGAGTCCTTGCGCGTCAAGTTTCTGCACTACGGTGGGCTGAAGGAGGTCAGACACGATATTATACCATGATGACTTTTGTCACATCGCTGTAAATGCTCACAGGATGTGCACCTTCGTCTAAAAATATGATTCCGCCAGGATTCAAACCTAGCCCCCCCCCCCCCCTGCCCCCCTCCGTCACGCGTCAAGCGAACACACTAACACATAGTTTCACTGTTTAGAATATTAAAATTATTAGAATTTTTCTACAATTTTTGAGATTTGCATCAAGCTTCATTGGGAGAGGTATAATTGCGTTCTGAAATCCATGCACCATAAGTATAAAACATTTGGGAAATCCTGTAGTCCTGCGGTCCCTTGTAACTTCATTTGCCCAATTTGGCGTGTGACGACTTTGAACGAAGTTTCTAACTGCAGTATCGATAGCGATATCGCCCACCGACGCTTCTGGAGTGTACTCTCAAAGACTCTATTTTGTCCAGTGATGTGATGCTATGATTTCCAGTGCACACAGTTCTCACTTGTTTTGGGTGCGTAAATTGGTTCTTAGGACGTGGCAACAGACAGACATATTTATGGTGAGCTATGTAAACGGAGAAAATGTGAAATAATGTTGTTTGTTATTATAAAGTACAGGAGACATTGAACAACGTTCTTAATATTTTATTTGCCTGGAAATTTGTTGCGTTGTTTGACTAACGATATTACGATAATTGATATCACGTATCGGAGTGCTCTGGCTCTTATTAAGTACTGGAGTAGTCTCTATTTTCCGTTGGAGTCCACAATGGATACAGTATCTCTCTCCTCCTATCTAAATAAAACCATCGAAGGTCGAGTAGTGGTTGATTTGTGTGATTGAGTTAGCTCATTGGGTACGAGAACTGTCGGACAGTTATCGGCGTGGTTGCAGCACGTTAAACGTTTGAAGCACTGTCCGGCACCAACGTCAACACGACGTGTAACTCGGGCATGGATGTGCCTGATGTCCTTAGGTTAGTTAGGTTTAAGTATTTCTAAGTTCTAGGGGACTGATGAATTCAGAAGTTAAGTCCGATAGTGCTCAGAACCATTTGAACAACGTGTAAATCAAATAACACGCGGCCTGTGCCGGTTTATCGGCAAGTTACAAGTGTTGCTGCGTTGCCTGCAGTCGACATCTGCCTTTGCTTAACTATTCCAAGTTACTAGCATGGTATGAATCAGCTTGCTCATTTTAACACACGACTCCGAAAATACGAGGACGAGAATGTTGGCGGAAATGAAGAGTTACGCCAGAGACGCTCACCGCGGTGTCCTACTTCTGAAAGCAGTTCTCAGTACGTTCGACATAATTCCATCGTGCCTTGGTTACAAAAAAGTGGCATGGATTACGGCAGAAAAAGATAGTGAATAACGTCGGAGTCTCGACGTGGCTGTTCGTAGATGATGAGGTCGTCTAAAAGAATGCACCAACGTCAGAGGACTGTATGAAACTGCAGAAAGACCTGCAGAAAATTGATGATTCGTGCAGACATTAGCACTAGCCTTGGGCATAAGAGGAGACAACATATTGGGCTTAAAAAGGAGAAAAAAAACACTACTCTAAGATTACACCGCTGGTGATGAATCACTGTAAACAGTAAATATCGTAAAATGCTCAGAAATAACCATGCGGAACAATCTGAAGCGGAATTATCACACAGAACAATTTCGAGGAAAAACAAATGCTGGTCCGAAATCCATACGAAGAATCTTAAGTTACCATAATTCGTCGAAGAAAGAAGTGATATACAAATCAATTGTTCGACCCATTGTTCAATGCTGCTCATCAGTCTGGGATCCTTACCGAGTTAGATTAATAGTACGTACAGACCATATTCAAAGAAGAGCTGTACGTTTCAACACGGGATCGGTTAGGTGGAACAAAAACATTACCGAATGCTCAGCGAACTCCAGTGGCACCTACAAGCCATACGTTGTGCAACACGGAGAGGTTTCCTATTGAAATCCTGAGAGATTGTTTTCCGGGAAGAATTGGGCACCATAGTAGATCTTCCAGTATGCGTCTCTCTAAATAACAAGAAAATCTGAGAAATTAGAGCTAATAAAGAAATCAGGTGGCAATCATTCTTCACTCGTGCCATTCGTGTATGGAACATTGTTGTAGCAGAAGTAACCTCCGTAGCTGAAATGCTCTTACGGCTGAAAGTAACGTATTAAGCGAAAGTTTCAGTTTTCGAATAGTTTTGCTTTCAGTGACTCGCTAACTGATCTTGGATAATGCTCCACCTACCATCTTCGAAGGATGCCATGGGTCTGATGATGGTCATGTGATACGACCGAAACCGGTCACCTATGTTCTTGTAACATACGTGGTGTGATTAAGACTGAATTTAAAAGAAAATAAAAATAAAAAAAAATTATACACTGTTCCAAAAATGTTTATTAAAATTTTGGAAAGAGTTTCTGCAACCATGATCAATACGCAGCGTAGGTTCCTTAAACTGAACCCTCCCCCCCCCCCCCCCCCCCGCCTCTCTCTCTCTCTCTCTCTCTCTCTCTCTCTCTCTCCTTTTCTCTCCCTTTCTCAACAAGGCGCTGTGGCGCAGTTACTAGCGCAGTGGACTCGCATTCGGAACGACGACGGTTAAAACCCGCGTCCGCTCATCCTGATTTAGGTTTTCCGCGATTTCCCCAAATATTTTAGGTAAATGCCGGGATGGTTCCTTTGCAAGGGCACGGCAGACTTCCTTCCTCATCCTTCCTTAATGCGATGGAACCGATGACCTCGATGTTTGGTCCCATTCCCCCCAAATAAATCTGAGATGTTGCGGCAGAAGAGAAGTCATCAAGGCTCCATTCTGCGAGCTCCCATCCAATCTGATGACTGACGCTTAGTTGGAGAATGCTCGTGAATAATTTTGAGAGATATGCTCCTTCACAACGCTGATGGAGGTAGTCATCGAAAGCTTCAGATTTTATCCGAAATTAAGCCGACATGTTGACATTTTATCCAAGACTGAAAGAGACTTGCTGCGGGAGACGAGCTAAACGCAGACGCAGGTCAAGGCGGCGCCAGCAGCTTGGCAGATAGGTCAGAATATTTCATTTGGTCGAAGTAGTTGCTAATAGAAAAAGTATTTGTACTAATTTCATTCATGTGGTATTCGTACGGCACGTGTTATTTTCACGAATTCCATGTGCTAAATTCGTGATGAATTGTGAACGCTAGCTGACATTTAGGCGGGAGGTGTTAGAAAAGTTCAGTCTTAGCGCTTTCCGTGAGCTTGACACTGGCTACAAGATCGCTTCCGGTCATTCAGCCCAAAGCGTTCATAATTCAGTTTCGACACACTCACCTACACTTTAGGTAATTCGATGTTTTATGGGAATTTGAATCTGTATGATTACTGAAAATCTCGATGTAGTGTCCTGAGAGGCAAAGGGCTTCTGGTCTTCGGCAGCTCGGCTTAATTTGTACAAATGTCGCCGGCCGCTGTGACCGAGCGGTTCTAGGCGCTTCTGTCTGGAACCGCGCGACTGCTACGGTCGCACGTTCGAATCCTGCCTCGGGCTTGGGTGTGTGTGATGTCCTTAGGTTAGTTAGGTTTAAGTAGTTCTAAGTTCTAGGGGACTGATGACCTCAGATGTTAAGTCCCATAGTGCTCAGAGCCATTTTTCTGTACAAATGTCGCAAACTACCTCCTTTCTCTACTTAATGATTTCAAGTGGTAGAGAAAATGAAATAATTTAGTTCTCAAATACCTTTCCCCATTAACAGTGATGAATATCCCGTTCTATGCACGTAAGAGTCTCAGGTAACAAGGTACGTTTTCCCATCGGCTACTGAGTGCAGAACTGCTGTTGCACATTTTGTGCAGCGTGTGTTTTTATTCTGCACGAAATAACTTGCACAGTAAACTTTAGCTACAGGAACAGTATGCCGTAATAGTTCATGTACATTCAATTCTTTTAAGTAATTCGGAGAAATATTATCAGCAAATACTCGCTTTCATACGAGGGTTGGAACTCTAATAGTGGCAACTATTTGTTTACAGCTCGTACAGAATAGATTCGTGTTTCAAAGTTTTACTGACCATCTAAGTAGCCACGAGCATTGTGTATAACCCTTGCCAGTGATATGGAAGTCGTAGGATACTCTTAGCAGTGCCAGTTGTGTTGACAGTTCGAACGGGGCGGTCTATTGGTTAACGAATTTGTAGCAGTTCTGAAGCGAATGTCGTGAAGTGTTTCCTTCGGTTTAGAAATCGAGTTGAACTTACGACGGCTTAAGTCAGTGGAGTGCAGTAGGTGGTATAGCACTTAGCAGACCCATCTGTCAAACGAATCAGTAACAGCTTGCACTGTATGTGCTTGAGCATGGTCCTGCAAAATGATGGTCAGGTCCTGCAGAAAGTGTCATCACTTCTGTCTCAATGCTGTTCATTTTTGGAACACAACCTACGACCAACATTTTGCACGACAATGCTCAACACGTACAGTGCAAGCTGTTACTGATTTGTTTGACTGCTGTGGCTGCTAAGTGCTATACCACTTGCTGCACTGCCCTGACTTAAGCCCTCGTGAATTCAACTCTATTTATAAACTGAAGGAAACACTTCACGGCATTCGCTTCAGAACTGCTACAAATTCGTCTGGCAATAGACCGCTCCGCTCGAACTGTCAACACATCTGCCACTGCTGAGGGTATCCTACGACTTTCACATCGCTGGCAACGGGTTATACACAATGCTTGTGACTACTTTGAAGGTCAGTAAAACTTTGAAACACGTATCTATTTTGTACGGCCTGTAAATAAATAGCTGCCATTATTAAAGTTGCAACCCTCGTATCTAAATGCTGTGGGCACAGACGGGGACCACGATTTCCATAGCACAGTGTTCACATAAAAGTTGGCCACAATGACACTTCTGTGATTTTTAATAGATTTGACGAGTGATTTTAATATTGATTGTGTTCAGTTATAGTAGCTGTAGATGTAGGAAGTATGCAGCAGACCTTAGTAGTTACTGTGCCTAGAACAGTTGCAAAGTCGAAGAGGAAGAAGAAGCTTCTGCTGTTAGGTAGTTCTCATGGCAGAGGTGTAGGCCAGCAGTTGCAGGAAGTGCTGGGGAGTGAGTACCAGGTCACCAGCATTGTGAAGCCTAATGCAGGGTTGGCTCAGGTGACTGTTAACATAGGGGGGTTATGTAGGGATTTTACTAAAGAGGATCGGGTAGTGATTGTGGGTGGGGCTGGTAATAGTATTGGTAGGGATGGGGAGTACAACATAGATGGTGGCCTGGAAAAGATAGCCACTCAGACTGGCAACACGAATGTGCATTTCGTGGAACTGTTTCAGCGTAACGATCTGCCTCATCTTAATACAGCCGTCAGGCGTAATAACATGAGACATGGGGGTGCGCTGATGACAGAAAGCATGGGTCACATTTCAGCGATGGCGGTGGAGTCTATCAGCAGGACGGGTTTCACTAGACATGGCCTGCACCTCAACAGGCATGGGAAGGGGAGGTTGGCAAAGCTTATAGGTGACAGCATAGTTGGGGTTGGTGGAATCACTCATGGGAAAATTCCTGCAGTGGTGGGTGTTAGAGCTGCACCTTTTTTAGATTGAAGTCAGCTGATAGGTATTTCTGCTTAAGGGAAGTCTCTCTAACAAGGGAATCACTTTTGACAAAGCTTAGGTATCCGAGTAATGAGGGAATTAGTATATTTCATCAAAATATACAAGGTATTAGAGATAAAGTTAGTGAACTGCTTATAGATGTTGACTCTGAAATTATTGCTATATCTGAACACTTCTTAAATAAGGAGATAATTCAGAGGCTTCCATTACCAGGATACAGGTTGGCTGGCAGCTTTTCGAGGAGCTCTTTGCGGTGTGGGGGAGTAGCCATGTATGTGAAAAACGGCATCCCATTTGAGTCAATTGATGTTTCAAAGTACTGCACTGAAAAGGTGTTTGAATGTTGTGCAGGTGTGGTTCAATTTAACGGAGCTAAACTTCTAACTGTTGTTATTTATAGATCCCCAGACGCCGATTTCACAACATTTTTGTTAAAGCTAGAGGAGGTTCTTGGTTCACTTTATAGGAAATACAAAAAGTTAGTTATATGTGGTGACTTCAATATTAATTGTATAAGTGATTGTGCAAGGAAGAGGATGCTGGTAGACCTCTTTAATTCATATAATCTTATGCAAACCGTATTCATTCCAACGAGAGTGCAAGGGAACAGTAGAACAACCATAGACAACATTTTTGTTCATTCCTCATTACTAGAAGGGCATTCTGTTAGCAAAAAGGTGAATGGCCTTTCAGATCATGATGCACAAATTTTAACTTTAAAAGATTTTTGTGCTGCAACACGTGTTAAATATAGTCATCAGCTGTTCAGGAAAGCTGATCCAGTTGCTGTAGAGACCTTTATAAACCTTATAAAGGAACAAGAGTGGCAAGATGTTTACAGCGCTGATACAGTAGACGATAAATATAATGCTTTTCTCAAGACTTTTCTCATGCTCTTTGAAAGTTGCTTTCCGTTAGAACGTTTAAAACAGGGTACTAGCACAAACAGGCAGCCTGGGTGGCTGACTAGAGGGATAAGAATATCTTGTAGAACAAAGTGGCAATTATATCAAAACGTTAGAAACAGTCAAAATCTAAATGCAGCAGCCCATTACAAACAGTATTGTAAGGTGCTTAAAAATGTTATTAGGAAGGCAAAAAGTATGTGGTATGCAGATAGAATAGCTAAGTCTCAGGATAAAATTAAAACCATACGTTCAGTCGTAAAGGAAGATGCTGGTCTACAGAGACAGGTCGAGGATATAGAATCAGTGCGTAGTGGGAATGTCCGTGTTACTGATAAGTCGCATATATGTACAGTATTTAATAATCACTTTCTGAATATAGCAAGTGAACGAAATAGAAACCTAGTCCCAACAGGGAATCATATAGCGCTCTTAGAAGATAGTGTTCCGAGACTGTTACCTGAAATGCTCCTCCATGATACTGACAAGAGGGAGATTGAGTTAATAATTAAGTCACTAAAGAGCAAGAACTCTCATGGATATGACGGGGTATCTAGCAGAATACTGAAGTATTGTTCTATGAATGTTAGCCCAGTTCTCAGCCATATCTGTAACTTTTCCTTTAGGAGTGGTCGGTTTCCTGACCGATTAAAGTACTCGGTAGTGAAGCCACTTTGTAAAAAGGGAGACATTGGTAATGTTGACAATTTTAGACCTATTTCTGTTGAAACACGTATGTATTCATTACCAGCGATGGCGAGGCATGACAGAATCTCTGACCAGAGAGTTATTTATCGTTGCTAGTCTGCGCTTGACCACGCGAGACGACAGCAGTTGCGTGTAGCGAGTCGGCAGGAGCAGTTGTACTCTGTCTGTAGTAGTAGTCAGTCAACAGTAGTAGCGAGTGGACGGTTGTACTGAGCAGGTGTCGGCATGCGTCGACGACGTGGTCTTCTTGCGACTCTGGTCAAGATTGTGGTGGACGATGAGTATTGTTGTAGAAGGTAATGAAGCAGCATTGCACACATCTAGTAATGTATGTTAATTGTAATTAATTTGTTCAAAAAATGCCCCAATAATAATGTTTTATCAAGTAACTCTTTTAAAGAAAAACATTCATTTCAATTTAAAGAATATTTCCTATGCATTTCCTCCAAGAATCAAAATTAAATAAACGCCAGCATTGCACGAAGCTGTGTCAATAAATAAGAGCAGATATAGATGCAGTTTATTGAGGTAAGAATTTTGCTTTTGTTATTCAGAATACAGGGCCGAAGGTCAGCGCTGCTGTCCTTATAAAATTTATGAGGTTTCATTATTTCACAGGGCCGAAGGTCAGCGCTGCTGCCTTTATAGAATTTATCAGGTTTAATTATTTTTGTTCAGATGTTACATTCAGTTCATGGTTCACTATCTAATTAATATTATTGTGTGGTTTTTGGTTAATTTTCAATCCTTAATTTTTCTGGGGAGTTTACACTTGGCACCATTTCACATTTTTCATTTTTATCTAAATTTTTGTGGGAAGGTTATACTATGCCATCGGTGTTTGCTAAGGTTATCGAGAAGGTTGTATGTACAAGGTTACTGGAGCATTTAAATTCACATAATTTGTTTTCAAATGTTCAGTTTGGTTTTAGAAATCGTTTAACAACTGAAAATGCTATATTCTCTTTTCTCTGTGAGGTTTTGGACGGATTAAATAAATGGTTGCGAACGCTAGGTGTTTTCTTTGATTTAACGAAGGCTTTTGACTGTGTTGACCACAAAATATTACTGCAGAAGTTGGAACATTATGGAGTAAGGGGAGTAGCTTACAATTGGTTCGCCTCTTACTTTAAGAACAGAAAGCAGAGGGTAATTCTCCGCAATATTGAGAGTGGTAGTGATGTTCAGTCCCAATGGGGCACTGTTAAGTGGGGCGTTCCCCAAGGGTCGGTGCTGGGGCCACTGCTGTTTCTTATTTATATAAATGATATTCCTTCTAGTATTACAGGTGATTCAAAAATATTTCTGTTTGCCAATGACACCAGCTTGATAGTGAAGGATCTTGTGTGTAATATTGAAACAGTAACAGATACTGTAGTTCATGAAATAAGTTTGTGGCTTGTGGAAAATAATTTGATACTAAATCACAGTAAGACTCAGTTTTTACAGTTTCTAACTCACAATTCAACAAGAACCGATATTTTGATCAGACAGAATAGGCATATTATAAGCGAGACAGAACAGTTCAAGTTCCTAGGCGTTCGGATAGATAGTAAGCTGTTGTGGAAAGCCCATGTCCAGGATCTTGTCCAGAAGCTAAATGCTGCTTTATTTACCATTAGAACAGTAACTGAAATAAGTGACACTTCAACACGAAAAGTAGTCTACTCCGCATATTCTCATACGCTTATGTCGTATGGTATTATTTTTTGGGATAATTCTTCTGATTCAAAAAGGGTATTTTTGGCTCAAGAACGGGCTGTTCGAGCTGTATGTGGTGTAAGTTCGAGAACGTCTTGTCGACCCCTATTCAAAAATCTGGGAATTCTGACATTGCCCTCACAGTATATATTTTCTTTAATGTCGTTTGTTGTTAGCAATATTAGCCTATTCCCAAGAGTTAGCACTCAGTTAGTACTAGGCAGAAATCAAATCTGCATGTAGAATGCACTTCCTTGACTCTTGTGCAAAAAGGAGTGCAGTATTCTGCTGCATCCATTTTCAATAAGCTACCACAAAAACTCAAAAATCTTAGCAGTAGCCCAAACTCTTTTAAGTCTAAACTGAAGAATTTCCTCATGGCTCACTACTTCTATTCTGTCGAGGAGCTCCTGTAAGAGCTAAAAAATTAAGCAAATTCCAGTGTTACATTGTTGATTTTCTTTATTTAAACTAACGACGTGTCGCCTGAATATGTTTTTTGATATTTGATTTTATCTGTTTCTAATATTGTGTTATAATATCATGTATTGACTCGTTCCATGACCATGGAGACTTCTCCCTAATTTGGTCCCACGGAACAATAAATAAATAAATAAATAAATCTATGCCAAGCATTTACTAGTTGCGCTTGTGAGCTACTAAATTAGTTTGTAAGGCATTTTGAGAGTCACATAAATTTACAAAATTTATTATTAGGTCATGAATTTGTGTATAACAATGCATTTTCACTCGATCAGGGTTTCAAGACAGTGCAGAGATTGAAGAAAAACAAGGAAACAACGGGATAAATGCGTGCTTAAACATAAATGCAGATGATAGCCAATGCCGCTCTTGTGTTTGGCCACGAACGACATCGGTGCAGGGTTTTCAAGTCACTGCCGCCGTCAGAGGCGGCCAGAACAGTGTTCCGTGTGGTTGTGAGGGAATTGTGTCGGAGCTAAGGGAGTTCGAACGTGAGCAAATGCGGGTTTTTCCGTAACCAAGACGGCAGAGGCGTTCGATGCATCAAGACTCACGGTACCAAAGGTTTATACTGCATAAGGGAAAACGAACGTACATAGTGAGCTAAGCCAAAACGCGCACGAGCTTGTGTGTTGAGCGATCGTGGCGAAGATTGTAACGAAAAATAGGAGAACGACGGCTGCAAAAGTTACTGCTCAACTGAATGTCGCATTCGCGAACCCTGTCAGCTACAAAACACCACGAAGGAAGAAATGCGAGCTGGAATTCTAAAACCGCTCGTCAGTGAGGAGAGGCCAGTAGCAGGGAAAAATGGTGCCGAAGCCATAGAACTGGTATAGGAAGCAGTAAAAGAATGTCATTTGGTCGGATGAGTCATATTTCACAAAGTTTTCAACTTCTGGCCGAGTTGACGTCCCAAGAGTGAAACACGGCGGCGCACAGTGGGCCAGAATCTTGAAAACGTGGCAAAAAAGGAAAAAAAGTTTAAAGATGATTTTGAACTATCAGGTTGGCAGCGGCAATGCTGGGACAACTGAATGCCGGCTGTGCGGACGACCGGATGTTCATTTGTTCGGTAATATCTCAGGTCAAATGCGGCAGTTCATTGTTAGCGTGCGCGCAGCTGGCCAGGCTACAAAAACAGTCGTGTTGTTGAAGGAAGTTATTTATGTTTTGTGCAAGTGAAACCAATACTTTCAATATGGAATGTATTCCAGGAGGTATGTACTAGTGAAAAAACACTTATATCACTATTAAATCATCAATTATGCACGTTTACATTTCAATTAACGTACTACAGGGAAATGAATGACAAAATCGTAAAATGCGCTTAAAAAATAGAGATAAATTACGAATTCCACGACATTACGCTTTCTTTTGCGCTGTGTATGCAAGTATATATTGTTACCTTTGTAAATTAAGCTTCAAATCCTGCGACTAGTTGCGACTCTGGCTTTGAGCCACGTTTTAAGTGACACTTGCAAAATGTCACTGTTCAGATATCTTCAAAAATGACAGTAGAAACAATTAATTATGAGTTTTACATATGAGTGATTCGGAAATGTCTAAAATGGCCCTTATTTGTAAGTGGGGCTTTGACGGAACCTCCGGGCAAAGCATGTATAAAATGAGGTTTTCAGATTCGAGTATTTCAGATACAACTTTATTTTTCACTTCGCTTGTTCCACTGAAACTTGCAGGTGTAAATGAAGAAACTAAAGAAGAAAAGATCTTATGAATTAATCCGAAGCCGTCTTCAACCCTCTTTTGCAGACCACTGAAGTTAGAATTTACAAAGGAAACAGAGCAAACGTCTTTAAATGAGAAAGCGTATTACGACAAACAGATCGAACAGCTCCAGTTATTCGAAATAGTTATTCATGGGAAAGACATTTCCATTAAATACAATTTAAGCATGACATGGTAGATGGTAAAGTGTGCAATGCCATCACCAACACGAAATATGCGCAACGGTGCTATCTCTGCAAGGCTACGTCTGCCCAATTTAGTAACATTGGCGATGTTTTGAAAAAAACAAGTTACCGCAGATTATCTGCAGTACGCACTATCAACTCTTCACGCCTGGATTCGATATTTTGAACGTTGTATTCATTTGGCATACCAAATGAAAACAAAAAAGTGGCAGGCACGTAAAGCAGAAGATAAAGAGAAAAAAGCAATACTGAAAGCCAACATTCAAAAAGCTTTCAAAGAGCAGCTTGGAATTGTAATTGACATGCCGAAACAAGGGTTTGGCAATACGAATAACGGAAACACCGCTCGACGTTTTTTTGAAAACACTCCAACATCAGCGCTGATAACTGGAGTTTCCTAAGAACTAATCCACCGTTTCCATATAATTTTGCAGCCGATTTCGAGCGGACGTCAGATCGACGTTGAAAAGTTTCGAGCATACGCCTTAGCAACTGCCAGGCACTACGTGAAGGAATACCCCTGGTACAACATGCCAACAACAGTCCATAGATTGTTGATTCACGGTCCAGACATTATTTCTTCGGCCATTTTACCCATCGGTCAACTATCGGAGAATGCTCAGGAATCAACCAATAAGTTGATACAGCAATTTAGCCTGAGTTTTTCTCGAAAGTTTTCAAGAGTTAAGACTATGGAAGACGTGTTCAGGAGATTGTTGGCAACGACAGACCCCTACGTTTCATCCTTACGCAAATCTTCGCCGAAGAAACTGAAGAGTTTGTCGCCAGAAGCCGTTGCCCTCTTAGTTCCTGTGGCGGAAGACTATGAAGATTCAGATGCAGATGCAGATAATGAGGAGACAGTGTTTGAAGATGATGACAATTCAGTTGAAGCAGAAGATGAAAAAGAATAACAAAATGAAAACTTGTAAATTAAGCTATAAAAAATTTACAAAATAAATAATTGTAATTAAAATGAAATAATATTTTGTAATATTTTACACCATCTTGTAACCTATATTTGGTCCTTTCTTCGAGTTTTCCACTTTTTTTGGTTTATTTTTTAAGCATTAACTACAATAGCCCCTAAATACTGACTTTTATGTGAATAAAAATATATAAATATAAATAAATAAAAAGACATAGATTTTGACCGCCATCTTGGATCCACCATTTTTTAATTTTTTGAACTCTGTCATCATTAGTAACCTCGATAATTCGCTAAAAATTACTTTTATACGTAAAAAAATGATAGTAGTGTACATAGAGCCTGCCATCTTGGGTCCGCCGTTTTGTTTTTTTCACTTTTTGGTATCATATTCTTAATCAGAAACTCCGTACACCCTTACATACTAAGTTTGGTACAAATTGAACAACTACTTATATTTTGACCAGCTTTTTGGGATTCTGACCCACTGTGCGGCGGTTCGGTGATGAATGTAGTCGTATCGTGGTACTGCATCGGGACCTTAGTTACTCTCCAATGTGACCATTTTGGAGGGTCAGGCCCATTCCGTGGTGCAATGTTAATTCCCCAGTAGTGATGCTGTGCTACAAGGCGACAGTGTCGGTGTTCACACAACTCGCATCGTCCAGGACTGGTTTCGTGAGCGCAAGGAGAGGTGAATGCGGCGTGATCGCTCTCCATCATTATTACCTGAAATTACCATTTTTTTTGTAGGAAAAATGATATAAGATTCCCTTAAAAACCATACAGGAATTGTGTATATTCATTTCGAGGTGACTGGAATCTGTGTAAAATGCCAACGGTTCTCTTACACCGTATTAGATATACACCACTGGCCATTAAAATTGCTACACCACGAAGATGACGTGCTACAGACCCTAAATTCAAGCTACAGGAAGAAGATGCTGTGATATGCAAATGATTAGATTTTCAGAGCATTCGCACAAGGTTGGCGCCGGTGGCGACACCTACAACGTGCTGACATGAGGAACGTTTCCAACCGATTTCTCATACACAAACGGCAGTTGACCGGCATTTCCTGGTGAAACGTTGTTGTGATGCCTCGTGTAAGGAGGAGAAATGCGTACCATCACGTTTCCGATTTTGATAAAGGTCGGATTGTAGCCCATTGCGATTGCGGTTTATCGTATCGCGACATTGCTGCTCGCGTTAGTCGAGACCCAATGACTGTTAGCAGAATGTGGAATCGGTGGGTTCAGGAAGGTAATACGGAACGCCGTGCTGGATCCCAACGGCCTCGTATCACTAGAAGTCGAGATGACAGGCATCTTATCTGCATGGCCGTAACGTATCGTGCAGCCACGTCTCGACCTCTGAGTCAGCAGATGGAGATGTTTGCAAGACAACAACCACCTGCACGAACAGTTCGACGACGTTTGCAGCAGCATGGACTATCAGCTCGGAGACCATGGCTGCGGTTACCCTTGACGCTGCATCACAGACAGGAGCGCCTGCGATGGTGTACTCAACGACGAACCTGGGTGCACGAATGGCAAAACGTAATTTTTTCGGATGAATCCAGGTTCTGTTTACAGCATCATGATGGTCGCATCCGTGTTTAGCGACATCGCGGTGAACGCACATTGGAAGCGTGTATTCGTCATCGCCACACTGCCGTATCACCGGGCGTATTGGTATGGGGTGCCATTGGTTATACGTCTCGGTCACTTCTTGTTCGCACTGACGGCACTTTGAACAGTGGACGTTACATTTCAGATATGTTACGACCCGTGGCTCCACGCTACATTTGATCCCTGCAAAACCCTACATTTCAGCAGGATAATGCTCGACCGCATGTTGCAGGTCCTGTACGGGCCTTTCTGGATACAGAAAATATTCGACTGATGCCCTGGCGAGCACATTCTCCAAATCTCTCACCAATTGAAAACGTAGCAATTTTAATGGCCAGTAGTGTAGTAACGGGTTCTGCTTTCTTTGTTCCTATTCATTTGCCTAGCACCTGTATTTTCGTTACTAACCAAATTTCCAAGACTCTTACAGAGTCAACGACTCTAGTGTTTGAGTGCTGCTAATTGCTACTCGTTGTCATTGGTCGTAGCCAAACAGCTGATAGTATACGGTAAATGGTGAGATTTGATCAATGCGATCACGTTTTTCTTCCAGATATATAACAATTTCAAGGTTGTGGTTACGTTGGGACCTAAGAGCACAGCTTAAACTGTTTGTAGTGAAACGAGCGGCAGTGAAGTTATTAATCCGGCTTCTAAAAATGCTTGGCTGTTTTTCCGTGTCATTTCCGTGGCTGTTCAAAATGGTTCAAATAGCTCTGAGCACTATGGAACTTAACATCGGAGGTCATCAGTCCCCTATAAGTTAGAACTACTTAAACCTACCTAACGTAAGGACGTCACACATCCAAGCCCGAGGCAGCATTCGAACCCGCGACAGTAGGGGTCGCGTGGTTCCAGACTGAAGGACCTAGAACCGCTCAGCCAATCCGGCCGGCTTCCCTGGCTGTGGTTAGGGTGGGACCCACCAGAGAAGTTTCAGTCGCTGTGAGTGAAACAAAGTAACTTTATTCACGAGGCATAAGAAATTACGAAAGAATAGTATGATCGGCTGTGAGTATCCGATTCGCCGTGTTCGCTTCCATCCTTCATCAAGGAAAGCGTTACCACGAGGAAAAGCGGCTGACGCTGCAAGCGTCCAGCAGCCGTAATGTGGCTCGCGGAGTAAAGACGGAGATGTTGCGGATACCGCGGCATGCAGACACCGGAAGGTGCCGCTACCGCGGAGTGGTGTCGCGGCCGCCGGTGGTGGCGGCGATCGCGGCGCGCGTCGGCGCAGGCGCGGCCGCGGCCGGCGGCAGCACGTGGTGCGCGGCTCGGCGCCGCACAGTGGCGTCATATCGACGGTGGCGGCGAGGCGGCGCCAGTGCGTGTATCGGCGCGCGCGCTCGGACATGCGGCGGCCCTGCGGACGCGCCCGCGGGCCAGCACCTGTCGCGCGGCCCGCGCCCGCCGGCGCGCCCTAGCCAGCGCGCACCATGCAGCCCAAGAAGCGCTACCTGCTCGTCCTGCTCTCGTGCGCCTTCCTCGCCTACTGCTACTTCGGCGGCTACCGGTTAAAGAGCGACGGCGTCTGCGGAGATGCCACCGCCGCCGCCGCCGTTGCCGCCGCGGCGCCGGGCGGGACGGCGGGCAACGGTTCCCTCCTGCCGACGTACGCCGAATCGCGGCTCTCCGGCGATTACTTCGACTACGAGATCGAGACGTCGCCGGACTTCCGGTGGTCGGGGATCGGCACGCGCCCCGACGCGGACCCGTCGGCGCCGCACCGCCACTGCCGCATGAGCAACTGCTTCGACTTCGGGCGGTGCCGCGGCGAGTTCAAAGTGTTCGTGTACCCCCAGGCGGACTACATGGAGGTAGACATCGGCCTGAACCCGGCCCCCTCCTACCAGAAGGTACTGGACGCTATCGTCGAGTCGCGCTACTACACGACCGACGCGCGCAAGGCGTGCCTCTTCGTGCTGGCCATCGACACGTTGGACCGCGACCCTCTGTCTGTCGACTTCGTGCGCAACGTACCCTCGCGGCTGCGCAAGCTCAAGCTCTGGAACGGCGGTCTCAACCACGTCATCTTCAACCTGTACTCGGGCACCTGGCCCGACTACGCCGAGGACGACCTGGGCTTCGACCCCGGCAAGGCGATCCTGGCCAAGGCGAGCATGTCCGTGGCCAACCTGCGACCCGGATTCGACGTCTCCATCCCACTCTTCCACAAGAACCACCCGCAGCGCGGCGGCGAGCTGGGCTCCGTTCACGCCAACAACTTCCCTACGCGCAAGAAGTTCCTTCTCGCGTTCAAGGGCAAGCGCTACGTTCACGGCATCGGCTCGGAGACGCGCAACGCTCTCTACCACCTGCACAACGACCGGGACATCGTCATGGTAACGACGTGCCGCCACGGCAAGAGCTGGCGGGAGCTTAAGGACGGCCGCTGCGATGACGACAACGCCGACTACGAAAGGTGAGCGCGGACGTGGCACTTATCGAAACTCAGTAAATTTGCCGTCTCTTCTTTTTCACCTGTTTTACAAAAAAAAAAAAAAAAAAAAAAAAAAAGAAAAAAAAAAAAAAAAAAAAAAAATTCTAGCTCATTTACAGACACGCTGTGGATCTTATTAATTCGTTCGTGTTTTATTTATTTTCTGTTTCTGCCCACACTTGTGTAATAGATACCGCAAATCGTATTCCAGTAGCCTAAATTGCCGGTTACGTGTGAATCAGTCTATACGCTCGAACATATTACTTGACTTCGCATTTACTGTAACCATTTATTAATTTATTTATTCACTCTTCCTAAAATTATACCGCATCGTTAACAGGTACTGTCTGACCATAGCATTGAACCACCTAACAGATGCTCTCATCGGTCATTTTATTTGTAGAACCAATTGCAATCGTAATCAACCACAACAAAAATTTACTGCCCTTTCGCTATTATGAGTAAATTATTAAAAATATAGCAGCCACAATAGAAGAAACGTCGATCAAATTTAGACGACAACTGTTATATTGAGATCGAACCTATATCAACGTCGCCGTTTTGATAAAATTTTATTCACACTGCACATCCTTCCGTTTGTATGATTTACACTAGATCTGACAGCTATTATTGTAGTACATGCGTAATGCTATCTACTCGTGCTAGCACACTGTAACCGTTGTGATGTGCCTTCTGCGGTGCTGAAGGATTAGTGGCTCTCTGTACACTTACATCATTATGCTTCATGTTATTGTAGTGTGGAATATGAAACTATTACTTTAAATTTACGTCCAACTGAATAGACATAGATAGACTACGCTGAAGAATTTCTACTGAACAGTGTACTACATCAATTAACACTGTTCATTCCGGAGCATAGATTCTTCTCTAGGACCTTAGCTGTAATGTAATCGCATATCCGTAAATTTTGCGCTCTTTCTTCGCTTAGGACATCGCAATGTAGGTTCCTCCACGAGGTATTTCATTTCTAGACGCTTTTTTGAATACTATCTTGTGTACGAACGTAGTAAGCGGAAGTCTTGTGATGTTTGATTCCAAAGGTGTATTACCGATAAAGAAAATGCAACACACTTAGGGAAGTCAACGCACTGTGGCCAGCTACCTTTGCAGTCATCCCATTGTCTCAGACTGCCATGAAAAACAGCAAATGCAAGCAAATTTCTACAGAAATTGTAAATTTTTCAACCTCGTCCGAATTTCTGATTTTCTGTTGTTTCCGTTACGCAAAAGTATTCAGTAGACTAATATAATGTAATTAGGGACATCTGATAAAAGTAGTTTTTCGAAATAAACTAATGTGAATATTTATTTAAGCAATGAAGCACGTAAACAGATTAGGAAAATCGCGCTTCAAAATATGCTCGCCATGATAGCTACATATTTTATCAGTTTAAAAGTTAACGTGTTCTTGTGCAGCAAGCTGTAAATACATAAGTAAATGACTTTTTGTTAATATCGTCTTTTGTACGTAGAGTCACTGCCATGTTTCACGACACTTTGTTCTAGAAATCCGTTGGACAAAGTGTGTTCGTAACTCCTTTCGTGTAACAACAAAAATAAATTATTTTTATTTAATGACGCGTTTTGTAGGTAGAGTCGCTGGGATGTTTCATGCCAGTTTGTTCTAGGAATTCGTCAGACGACTTCTGTTCATAATTGTTAAGACATTACTCGTATACTTTAATGCCCCAAGTAGCGTATACGTATTCAGTCCATTTATCGTTCTGGATTAAGATATTAGCATCAAATACCTATCTCAGTTATCTTCAACACTGCTAGTTTCATAGAATTTCCTCTTTCGTCCATTTACTCATATGTTTCCGCATTTCTTCACTTGTATATGAATGAAAGAGGAATCTAGAAATAAACAAAATATGATTCATAAAATGCGAAACATATAAGAGAAATATTATTTGATAATTTCAGTAAAAAGGTACACTAACACGAACTGTCGCTTTTATCGAAATAAAATTTAATTCCATTGTGAAGAATTCGAAGCTTTTACTACATGTGAGTAGTTTCATGTACATAAAACTAGAGTGCATCTGTTGTTATACGATTCTAATTGATAGCAAATATTTAACTAACAACAAAGAGCTGTGTTAGTGGAATGTAGGAAAATTCTTGGAAAACAGCAAACGTGCACTGTGACATTTTCACTAAATTATGTGATGAATTGTAACAGTATTCCTCCATCGCCTAAACATAAGCGACATGACGCTACGGAATTTTAATTTACAAAATAATTCAAAACAATAACAAAAAAGTTACGTTTCAGTTGGCACTCGGATGCATGATATCGTATCCGTCATCTGTGATATTTTGGTTCGCAATCCTTACATTATCATGGGCAAAAAAATTGGATACCGTCGGTATGATAGGCGGACCATAAGAACGCGTGATATTGTAGCTTATCTTTTCGAAGGAACGGCGTGAACATGGCCAATGTAAATATTTCTTCATCATTTCTACGTTACGCTAACTAGAGAATCAGGCTAGAGAAACTGACTAGCAGTTTCAGCTCGATTAGACGGCAAAGCTCCTCTATAAGGAAACAGGAGCTTCTGTTTCTTCTAGCATTAAATATTTCGACACTCTCGTTCGTGACTCAGATGCGTAATAATGACGAAACTTCGCAACACGATCTCTACCATTAAAGTTTATTTGCTTCATTTCCTTTATATTCTTAAAAACTTGACGCATGACAATATTAAGAAAAGTTTTATCTAATTATGAAGCTTTTGGGTATCTGTCCTAAGTTTATCGCCGTTCTTTCATATTCCACTGAATTCAGATAGACTGCTTTAATTTTATTTTCCGCAAATGTGCGCATTACACTTTCAATTATTAACACGCACCAGCCCAAAAATCTGTGGGAAGATTAAAATTCAGTTTTCTGTTCATATTACGATAGCTCTAACATGAAGTGGTGATTTCAATACGTTGCCGTTGGGAAAGTGAAAACGATTGTGGTTTAACGGCCCATCGCGGACGAGATCCTTCGAGACGGACCACGAACCTGGGTTGCGTAAGGAAATCTTCTGTGTTGTTTTCCAAAGGAGCCACGCCGGCAGCTGCCCTACGTAATTTAGTAAATCCACTGGATTCCTAAATTTTTGATATCCTGACAGGGTTTTGAACCGGTACCCCTCCAACTACGAGTACCGTATGTTATCACTGCGCTCCATCTATCACTCTGACCGCATGAAGCACGTAGAACTTGTCAGGATCGATAAGATCCTCAATAACAGTAGTTTATGATGATGACCAAACTCACACCAAATGAATCGATACTCTTAAAATAAGGGAGAATACTCCCTCTTATTACAGCTGTATGTAGGAACTTTCAACTTCCGAAAACTGAGTAATGGGAGCTCTATCCGCAAGTTCGTTAAGTCACCTAACCGAACAACTGCAGTTTATGCATTCCATTGAAGTTTGCGTTAAAATCAGAGTAAGTCTTCAGATGGAAACATTTACATCTACATACAAAGTCGACAAGCCACCGTCTAGTGCGTGGCGGAGGGTATCCTGTACTACTACTAGTGATATTCTTTACGGTTCCACTCGCAAATAGATGGAGGAATAAACGACTGTGTGCATGCCTCACTATGGGTCCTAATTACTCTCATCTTATGTGCCTGGTCCTTAAGCGAATATATAGCGGATCTATAAATTTTCTCAATAGTGTTCGTCGAAAAGAATGTCGCCTTTCCTCGAAAGAGAAAGTATCTCCGTAATACTTGCGCGCTGATCGAAGGCACCGGTAACAAATCTAGTAGCCTGCCTCTGATTTGCTTTTATCTCTGCCTTTAATGCGACCTGGTGGGGATCTCAAGCACTCTAGCAGTATTCAGGAAGGGGTCGCACTAGCGTTCTATACACTGTCTCCTTTATAGATGAATCACACCTACCTAAAATTCTCCCAATAAACCAAAGTCGATGATTCGTTTCCCCCCCTACAATCCTTACATGCTCGTTGCATTTCATAACACTCTGCAACGTTCTGCTTAGATATTTAGTCGTATGTCAAGGAGCACACTACTAATTCTGTATTCGAACATTACGGGAATGTTCTGTCCATTATAATTATCCGGGCTGTTATGCCGTGGTCGGTTGATGAATTCTGAGGTGATTCCCAACGTTTCGTCTCCGACTGCGGGAGACATCTTCAAGGGGGTCCGTAGCTTGATGGAAGGTCCAACACACACACTGGCTCGCTACTGACTGCCGCTAAATTCCGTGTCCGCGCGCCCCCGCGCCGCGGCGTGACGTCACGTGTTTTGAAAACGTCAGTGCAATTGGCCGCATCCATCACCCAGTAGTGGACGAGTGGTACACATCTTCTTTAACACCGGCATCCATATACCGTTTAATTTGACGCCCTCCTCCTTTCGGTTGAAATTATTTGGGTGTTTAGCGATTTCGATTGCCTCCCTGTAGAGCCTTTCGTAGTATCCGCTCGTGGCCGCTAGTACTTGCGTCTCCTCGAAACGAATATTGTGATTCCCTGGCTGGAAAGCACGCTCCGCAACAGCTGATCGTTCCGTTTCTCCTCTTCTACAATTTCCCTTGTGCTCTTCCAAACGTTTAGAAACAGTTCTTTTGGTGGTACCCACATAAACATCACCACAGCTGCATGGGATCCTATACACTCCAGATTTTTCCAATGGTTTGCGAGCGCCCTTGGCAGGCCTAAGGTATTCCTGTATCTTCCTGGTGGGCTTGTAAATTACGGTAATATTCCGCTTCGTCAAGATCCTCCCTATTCTTTCCGTTACATTTTTAACAAACGGCAGGAAAACCTTAGATTTTGCAGTAGCCTGTACGTCAGTTTGATTTCTGCGTGGCTGCCTCAACGCACGTTTTATTTCGGCGGACGAATATCCGTTCTTCGTTAGTGCATTGTGGAGATGTTCCATCTCAGCGTCGAGCAACTCAGGTTCACAAATATTTCTAGCTCTGTCCGCTAACGTCTTGATAACACCCCGCTTCTGTTGTGGGTGGTGGTTCGAATCCCGGTTCAAATAACGGTCCGTGTGCGTGGGTTTGCGGTACACTGAGTGGCCCAAACTACCATTTTCGTTTCTAAACAAAAGCACATCGAGGAAATGTAGTTTGCCGTCTACCTCCTCCTCAATAGTAAACTGAATTTTTGAGTTTATACTGTTCAGATGTTCGTGGAAAGGGTACTGGTCTATAATTTTGCGGGTCCGTTCTTTGGCCCTTCTTATGTACAGGAGTCATCTGTGCTTTTTCCAGTCGCTTCGGACTCTGCTCTTGGCGAGAGATTCGCGATAAATGTAGTAGGGGGCTAATGCCATAGAGCACTCTTTGTAAAACCGGACTGGGTTCCATCCGGAACTGGCGGAACTGGCGGATTTACCCGCTAATTCACAGCTACTTTCTTTTCTGCATGTAAAGTGCAGTATCGCAGTGAGTGTTAACACCTATTACTAGGCGAAACTTCTGTGTTGCACTCACGGTTACCGTGAGAATGATTAATAATACCTGATTGTGCTCTAACGCACGAATTACTTAAATAGTGAACACCATAATTACAGTTTTACACCTAATTACTCACATAAACTTTACACCGGTCAGACTTCATATTACACGTTCAATCTGCAAAAGTGTCCGTAATTTCGGTTGTCTGGTGCCGTGAATATAGTCGCTGGCCATTTTCTGTAACGTGAAAAAATAATATTTATCATTTTCTGGATATCAAAGGTCAGCTTAACAGCAAATCGTAAAGACCGACTGAGACAAAAGAAGAAAGAGATATTGTGTAATGTTTCAAATAAATTTTCCAAAAAATGGTTCAAATGGCACTGAGCACTATGGGACTTAACATCTGAGGTCATCAGTCCCCTAGAACTAATAACTACTTAAACCTAACTAACGTAAGGACATCACACACATCCATGTCCGAGGCAGGATTCGAACCTGCGACCGTAGCAGTCGCGCGGTTCCGGACTGAGCGCCTAGAACCGCGAGACCACCGCGGCCGGCAATAAATTTTCATATTTGCGATTATCGTGTCTTTTAGAAAGTAAGCTCTATGATCTAGCTTTCGGGATATCATACCACAGCAGACTATGAACCTACTTCGACATCTTTTGCTTAATACCTTTGTCGATGAATATGGAACTTTGTGTGCATGATTGTGGAGTTCTGCTGCCACTTCATTTCCCCTCTTAAAGTGGCCGGGATAATTTTGAAGAATATTCCCCGCTGCCATGCAGTTCTACTACTGTTCTCATCTCTAAATATATACTGCACCAAATAATCCCCATTTTTTTTTAGTTTATTAATTCTAATCGTAATCGCTGTAGGTAGCCAGGGCGTTATAACTGGCAGATAAATTATTTATTCCTTGGCATATTAGCAGCTCCTAGTGAAAGTTTTACATCGATATCTCTCCTCACAGTTTCATTTTACTGTCTCGTCACTAGGATCTTTACCTGTACACCTACCAGGTGATCAAAAGGTCAGTATAAATTTGAAAACTGAATAAATCACAAAATAATGTATATATAGAGGTACAAATTGAAATACATGCCTGGAATGACATGGGGTTTTCTTAGAAACAAAAAGTACAAAAGTTCACAAAATGTCCGACAGGTGGCACTTCATCTGGTCAGACTAGCAATAATTAGCATAATAAAGTAAGACAAAGCAAAGATGATGTTCTTACAGTAAATGCTCAATATGTCCACCATTATTCCTCAACAATAGCTGTAGTCGAGGAATAATGTTTTGAACAGCACTGTAAAGCATGTCCGGAGCTATGGTGAGGCATTGGCGTCGGATGTTGTCTTTCAGCATCCCTGGTGATGTCGGTCGTTCATGATACACTTGCGACTTCAGGTAACCCCAAAGCCAATAATCGGACGGACTGAGGTCTGGGGACCTGGGAGGCCAAGCATGACGAAAGTGGCGGTTGAGCACACGATCATCACCAAACGACGTGCGCAAGAGATCTTTCACGCGTCTAGCAATATGGGGTGGAGCGCCATCCTGCATTTTGGTTCTAATAAAACCCCATGTCATTCCAAGCATGTGTGTCAGTTTTTACCTCTCTATCTACATTATTCCATGGTTTATTAAGTTTTTAAATTTATACTGACTTTTTGATCCCCTGGTATTTTTTATGAGCCTCCAAGCATACCCTTCGAATGCCTCTGGTCTCCTGGTAGAATTCACGACTGCCTATGTTAGAAATCTATGACGTATTTCGATCCATCTGCATAGTCTTAGGCTTGGAACGTGCGTTTCTCGTATTCTACGTTATTTCAACGGAAAAAGTTTATCAATAAGAGACGATGCAAGAAGTATCGCAAATGATATAAAACTTCGCATGAATTAATTATCACGAGAAGAAGGCATGTCCTAATAACGGTGGGCAGAATCACTATCGTGAAAGAACCTAGAATACAAATAAATACATAATTTTGAAAATGAATGTAATTAATTATTCAATGTGAGATCGCGTCCGGCCAGTTTGTATCTGGGTGTCATCATTGTTCGATGATGTGTGACCGAGCAATTGAGAACAAATCTTACGCACATAATCACGTGACACCAATTGAAACTAACGGTAAACTAATCTAAAGGGGACTATTTGTTCAATCAAGGAAAAATTTACAACAGAATACGAATAGTGTTCTGTCGTTTCATCATCGAACGTTTCCAAATTCATACAAACGAAATGAAAATTATATCCACGTCAAAGGAAATGAGGAAGGTAATCGGTGTTGCATTAATTACACACGATTAAGTATGACGAATACTTTAATTATTGCCAGCAGACAGAATATGCGTTTAACTTACGTCCTATCTGTCCGATTTCACACAGCAAAAGGGTACAGGAACGTTTATCAGACAAGTTAAGCTAAACATTTGCTTGTTAAAAACAGCACAGCGTAGCGTTCTAAAAAATACCGAAACAGTTTCACATCTTTGACATTAATAAACATGTGGTCTTCCTTTATATACTTATCACACGGAGTGGCGTATAGGTCACCTAAAAATATAATGTTTCACGCGCTTGTATCTCATCCGTGCGTTACTATTTGTTTCTAGTAGAATTATTTAGATGAAGTGAAATTGTTTGGCTTGGAATATGCTAAAATTTGCAAAGGAGACTGAATACTGCTCAAGTAGACACATACCATATACGACTAAATGGGCTATTGAGCGTATACGGAGAAGAGCGGCATGAATAGTTACAGATTTGCATGAATCACACACGATCTGCAAATCTGAATCTGTACGCCTATATCTAACCACTTCTTGCTGACGCCACGTATTCGGTATATGGATATACGTTTCAGAGTGCATTCACATTGCAGTCCTAGTCATTATTTCGATTTCTAACACTGTCATCTATTTCCATGGCCTTTCATTAAACATGTGGAATTTCTGAGTCCCTTTGTTTACTAAGTGTAGTATATGTTAAGTGCGGAAATGCTTGTTCAGTGCAGCGTTGTTGATAATATGCATGGGACAAGACGGTGTCTTAGGTTTGCCGTGTGAGTTTCGGTGCTAGCAGACATCCTTGTCCCGTCGAAGGCTGCTGAACTTAAAATACTCTTCCGATGGAAGAATCTGCATCAACAATATCACATACCTTAACGCCGTCAGCAACAGAGAACAGATTTGTGACGTAATGCGATACATTCACACACGTTCAGCAAATCCGAATCTGTACGCGTCTGTCTGAAATGGTTCAAATGGCTCTGAGCACTATGGGACTTAACTTCTGAGGTCATCAGTCCCCTAGAACTTAGAACTACTTAAACCTAACTAACCTAAGGACATCACACACATCCATGCCTGAGGCAGGATTCGAACCTGCGACCTGCGTCTGTCTGACCCCCTTCTGCTGGTCTAGTACTTTTGCAGAAATTTTATTTCGCTGCCATATGTGTACTGCCAGCAGTGAACCACGATGGAGCTAGTGTTACAGTACTGAGATGTTTCTCGTGGTAAGAGTGTGGTCCCCTTAGTGCGCTTAGAATATCCTAAAAGAAGGAAGGCTATGAACACATATTACAGCGTTGTCTACGAGTATTGCGTACAGTACTTTTTTCAAAATGACGAAGCACCCTATTATGAAGCAGCAACTGTGAGGGAGTCGTCTGTGGGAAATAACATTGCTGAAATGTACTAGATTCTCAGTCCCCATCTGAACCAAATGGAACAACTTCGGGATGAGTTAGAACGTCGAATTCGCTCCAGACCCTATCGTCCATCATATCTATCTTGTTTCGGCTCTTGTGGAACAATGGGCTGCCGTTCCCACACAGACAATCAGACTCTTTATTGAAAGTGTCCCCAGCAGAACTGAAGCCATCATAAAGGCGAAGGGTGTCACACACCATATTAATGTCCAATGCAGCACACACAGCGGGAGTGCTCAACTGGAACATACGTGTGAATCGTTCGAGTCATTCTGGTAACTTTACTCTTGAGTATCGAAAGACTATCTGAGTAGTTTCAGCGCATAGATGTAGTTTCCCCAAATAAGTATTGCACACTGGATTGCAAAACTTAACTGAAAACATACTTTTCGTTTTCATTACAAATAAAACATTGTTACCTCTGTAATTTTGCCGTGAATCTAAAGAATGGCCTCAAATTAATCGATCACTCTTTCCCCCCTAGCGTCATTACCGTTTTACAGGTCCTCTGTTTTTCATGATTTGGGAAATTTAAATTTGTTTTAATTTTTGTTCCATGACGCCCTTTCTGCCCGACGCAGTCGTGAGGTAAAGGAGGACATCTGTTTGTGAATCTTGTACTCTCTTTTCTGTATATTATCGCATTATAACTGTTTGTGTTTTGCATTTTCTGAGGGGATCATTTACCTAAATGAGCATATAAACCAGCCTAAAAGCCCCACTCAGGCTGTCTGGTCTACCATATCACTGGTAGTTAATCCGGCTTGTAGACCACTGGATATAAATGCGCCACATGAACTACTGGTCATTAGTCCACCTCATCGACCCTGGTTGTTAATCTCCCAAATGGACCACTGGACTTAATCCAACTCGCCTACCACTGGTCATCAGTCTACCTCATAGACTACTGGTTATTAATCCACTTCATGGACTACTTGTCGTTAACCAACCTCGTGAACTGTTGGTCGTTAATTCGCCTCATGGACTACTGGTGCCGCGCGGGATTAGCTGAACGGTCTATGGCGCTGCAGTCATGGACTGTGCGGCTGTTATCGGCGGAGGTTCGAGTCCTCCCTCGGGCATGGGTGTCTGTGTTTGTCCTTGGAATAATTTAGGTTAAGTAGTGTGTAAGCTTAGGGACTGGCGACCTTAGCAATTAAGTCCCAAAAGATTTCACATACGTTTGAACATTTTTTTGTTTTGACTACTGGTCTTTAATCCACCTTGTAGACCACTGATCATTAATCCACCTTGTGGACTACTGGTCGTGAATCCATCTCATTGACTACTGGTTGTTAGTCCACCTCGTGAATTACTGATCATTAATCACCTTGTGGACCACTGGTCCTTAATCTGCCTTGTGGACTGTTGGTCGTGAATCACCTTTTGGACCAATGGTCCTTAATCCGCCTTGATGACTACTGGTCATTAATCCGCCTCGTGGGCCCAATCCAGGTATGATTCATCTCCCCATGTCGCAAGCTAAGACACTCAGTTAAGGCCTATGTGCAGATCAGTGGACTCAAACTTGTATTGCTCAAACATGATTACAGGAATAATTTTTTGGATCATCAGTCTTTTGATTGAGTTGATGTTTTCAATTTAAATCTTTCCATCTCAGAGTACCACTTGTATGTAGTGTCTTCTGTTATTTTTGGATGTGTTCAAGTCTCTATCTTCCCCAAATAGTTATTACCCTCTACAACTCCCTACAGTACCATAGAAGTTATTCCTTGATGTCTTAGGACTTTTATGTAATCCTGTCCTTTCTTCTTTCCAATCCTAGTCCTCTAGCTGATTATGCAGAGAACAAACTCATTTCTTATTGTTTCAGTCCCCCTACAGAAGCTCTCGTTTGTTTTTCTCCCGGTTTTATTAGTCCATGATTTACTTCCATATAATGCTGTACATGAAACATACAATTTCGGAAACTTGAATCTCAAATTAAGGCCAATTTCTGATACTAATTAACTTCGTCTTGGCCGGAATGCTCTCTTTGGCAGTGAAAGCCTGATTTTTATGTCGTCCTTGATTCACGCTGAGACAGAGTAGTGGTATGTCTTCTCACTGCATACTCTCATTTCAGCGTTAAGAAGTTGGTAAATTCAAATAATGAAGGACAGAAGGAATCAAATGGGATCATATGTAGATGGATGTAAAATATTACTAAATTGTCACTGGTGAAAGCCGCATCACGATCGGTGTGAAGCATCAAAAGATATTTGCCTTTTAAGTCTGGTCAGTGATCCAGAATGACAGGAGACAAAGGTAGCTATCTGAGGCCTTGTTTGCGGGGACCAGCGTAGATGCGCAGAGTAATGCAAGCCAGTATGGCGTTAATTCAGACTACGGCATCTGCTAGCCCTGAAGCTGGCGTATACTATCAGTGATCGAAACGAAAATACGGCGTAATTTGCAGGGATGGGCATCTATCAGATAGGACCAGGCCGAACAGTGCAACGGACTGCAGAGGGTAAAAAAAATAGTACATCAGAAAGTGAAGGACTGTCATATTTAGGAGGTAGGAGAAATTAAGTGATGCACTTTTACGCAAGTATCTCCAATGAAGGCACCGGCTTAAGGTGTAGTATTTGAAGCGTTAATATTCCTAAAGCGGATGGTCTGACATCACTGCAGCCTAGGACTGGAGGTAATTCCCAACCTAAAATCATATGACGTGTAGCAGCTACAATTTTTAGTCTGCGAATGACGCAAATATTGATGACACGTTGTGCATTACATTAATAGAAATGTCTAAATTTACATCTGTTTCAACGTATATACCAGTGTCTCTTGCGTCTCGTTACAAGTTTATTGAATGGTTCAAATGGCTCTGAGCACTATGGGACTTAACTTCTTTGGTCATCAGTCCCCTAGAACTTAGTACTACCTAAACCTAACTAACCTAAGGACATCACATACATCCATGCCCGAGGCAGGATTCGAACCTGCGACCGTAGCGGTCTCCCGGTTCCAGACTGTAGCGCCTAGAACCGCTCGGCCACTCCGGCCGGCTGTTTATTGGATCTTTAATTTCTTGCTCCAAGTAACTTTGTACCTTCGTTGCACAAAAAGTTTCTTCAACATGTTCTCCCACAGTGCCTAGAAGATGTACCACTGACAGTTCGTCAGGTTATGTGGTTCCAATAGCACAGGCAAAAGTCAGGCTTTGTACTCGATCTTAGGAACAACTTTGGAGTACAGTTTGGACGACAGTGGATTGGTCGCTGTGTTCATGTTCCATGGCCAGTTTGGTCGCCAGACAGGACACCAACGGACGGGTCCTTCTGGGGGAATGTGAAGAGCACAGCTTAACAGGCTCCAGGCTATACTCAAAACGGATCAGATTGCTAGAATTATAATAGCCCCGAAAGTAGGATGTTGAACTTCTGAAATCCTTGATCGTGTAAGACAAATAAAGGAGCCTCCCTGTACACACTTCCGTGGCCATGGTGGTTGAAATTCCAAACAGTATGTGTAAGGGAACATTTCTGCATTTTTTACGTAATGTACTCTACGCTGACGTAGTAGATTTACCACACTGTGGTAAATGTGTACATACTTCGTCTGAGGATAGTTGCATTTTTCTATGTTGTGTGTTGTACGTTTTGGCTATTGTATATTACAGAATTCTTCACTGCTTTGAAGATATTTTCACAGGAACATGGGTCATCGCGGTAACAATCCGAATGGCTCATAGTTATACTATTATTCTGTAACGACTCGCCGGAGATGATGAGTAACTGATACTAAAAGCTCAGAAGATGTGCCAGAACAATCTCTGATAGTTTCTCTCTGGAATTCTCGTTCACTCTGAATGTAACTCCGAAGCCAGAAGTGGTGCAGAGGGAATCCCAGTAGAGAATGTCTGGTCAGAGATTTCTAGTTCCAGCACTTGAATTTTAAAATCAAGGCAAACCTCAAAAAACTATGACCGGTGTGGGGGCTCGGAACTATGGTAATGTACGAGGCGATTCCGTAACCATGTTGCAAACATTTAGGAGCGAAGAAGAAGGATAAAGGTATCAATTCGAGGTTAGGGATCTTGGTCAGTAAACGACCGAATCGCTCAAATACCTCTGACAGTGGAATACACTTGCTGGTATATCGAGGTTCCTAGAACATATCCAATTTGCTATTGGAAAACGGATGTGGTTCCAACATGATGGAGCCCACCTCACTTTCGACTGATGATTCGTGAATACCTGGAGCAGACGTGCCCTGAAAAGTGGATTGGATGAGTGAGCTTTTTTTGAGGGCCAGTACGCTCACCTGCTCTCATCCCATTTGATTTCTTCTTATGGACCATACGAAATGTGTTTTGGACGGGACGTCTGTCCAGGCTGAAAAGGATCTCCAGGCAAGAATTCTCGTTGCCTGCGATACTATTGAAATGAGACCAGGGATATTAGAACGTCTACGGCAGAACTTTATGTGAGGATATGTGCGTGTGCGTGCGTGTGTGCGCGTGTGTTTATGTTTATGTTTTGTGTGTGTGTGTGTGTGTGTGTGTGTGTGTGTGTGTGTGTGCGCACGCGCGCACGGGCGTGATACTTAGGGGTATGTGAGTGAAGATGTTGGGAAAACCTCGCGCGTTCGTGTGCGTGTGCGTGTTAGTTTTAGGAATGTTTATGCAATGAAAATGACTAGGAACCCACACTGCAAGCATCAGATCAAGACAGAATAACGGTCTTCATTGTGTTTTTTCTAAACTTCGGTGGTGTTAATGGCAATTACATACATAGTAATCGACAACGGTCAACATAGAAGACCAGCAGTATGGTACCGAATACTGTGAAATTGTAAAGAACGAAAAAAAGTAAATGAAAGAGAGGAAAGTGGTTCAAACTTGCTACAGTGGAACCACCTATCTTTCAACAGAATGCACTGTCTCGAGAATGGTGGTAGATAAGGTTATTGCGATCCGGGGAAGCAAATTACTTATGCTCCGTCTACAATTTTTCCTACACTCGAAAAGAGGCCGACTGTTGAAGATCTCTAGAATAGAGTGTGTGTCATTGTCCTGCTGGAAATAAACAACTGGAAACCTTACTGCGAGTGCCTGCAGGATTTAAACAGCTGTGTGCCTTTGACGTCCCTCTTATCACAACGAAAGGTATCCGCATGTTAAATTCAGTGGATGTCTTGACAGGTACAACGCTGGGGCAGCTGTGTTACCCACTGCATCAAATACATTATTGAGGCACTTGCCACTGAGCCTCTAGTCGTGGAGGCGGCAGGCAACAGCGGCCAAATGGAGAAAGAAAAATACATAGTTCATGCAGCAGAGCACATGGTTAACATGTTACACCAATCACAGTGTTCTTGTTTAATATGTTGGAATATTTCTTTAATCCTCCAGTTATTCTGTTTTGTGTTGTGAGAAAGATATGAATGTGACGCAGTTTTTGCGAAGATTGACTCAAAGCCAAGAAGATCTCGGCGAAAGTCTCCGGTCACTCGTGATTAAATTCTGTACCTATTACGCTGCAAAGCGAACTGAAAACCTACCCAACAGCCTACAATGCAGTATTTTTAAAATTCGAGAGCAGTCACATGCTATACGTCTACCAGTAAATCCACATTTGTTTTAAAGAATCGAACTTTCATCTAAATCTAAATTGCAACACTAAGAAGGACTTGTGTGACATAAGCGGAAGTTGGTAGGCGTGTTTCTATATCTGAAAGATGATGTCTATTCAGATTTTGCTCCAGTCATATAAGAGTGGCGATAGCAGTGCCACTACGAGGATGCAAAACGAGTTGTCTTTAAGTACTCGCTGTAATGTTTGTGAGAGTTAGTTACTTTGAGACTGAGGGTGGTGAGGTGAAGTCAGTGAGGAAATTTAAGGCGACAAAGACCCCATTATCAGTACCTCACTGATTTTGAACGAGGTCTTGTAATGAGGCTTCGAGAAACTGAATGCTCTGGCGATATTGAACAAAGTCTTGGCAGGAATAATGCCACAGAACATAATAACTGGCAGCGGTAGTCACGATAATGTACGGCCGCAAGAAAATCGGGCTCCGAACGACCACGTGGCACTACCGAGGGGGAAGACCATAGTGTTTGGCGTGTGGCTCTGGCGCATCGTACCGCTTCTGTAGCAGCGTTGTGAGCAGCAGTTGGCACCAAGCGACACAACAAACTGTTCCAAGTTGGTTACTTCAAGGACAGCTCCGAGCCAGTAACCGTGTAGCCAGTAACCGCACACCACCACTATTTGCGACTCCATTTGTGTCAAGCGTGAGCTCATTCATGGGTATGATGGAGGTTTGCTGGTTTTTCATGAAAGCTGTTTCTGCCTCGGTGCCAATGATGGCACTGTGTTGGTCAGAAGGAGGCCAGTTGAATGCCTGCAACCAATATGTCTGCGTGCTGGACACACTGGACCTACGCCTGCAGTTGTAGCCTGAGGTGTGATTTCGTATGACCTCAGAAGTAATCTCGTGGTTATCCCGCGCACCGTGACTGCAAATTTGTACGTCAGTCTGGTGATTCGGCCTGTTATGCTGCCATTCATGAACAGCATTGTTTTCCAACAGGAGAACATTCGCCCACATACCGCTGTTGTAACCCAACATGCCCTACAGAGTGTTGAAATGTTGCCTTAGACTGCTGGATCACCATGTCTGTCTCCAATTGAGCACATATTGACATCATCGGACGAAAACTCCAGCGTCATCCAGAATCAGTATTAACCATCCACGTATTGATCGTCTGTGTGCAACAGGTATGGAACCCCATCCCGCAAAGTGACATCTGTCACCTGCACAACACAATGCATGTACGTTAGCATGCTTGCACTCAACATTCTGGGGTTAAGCCATTTGGTAATGAACCTGCATTTCATATTTACAATGGTTTATCTAGCGCTTACATTAACCAGTTACATTTGTGTTCCCAAAAGCCCATCTCTCTTCATTAGTTACGAGGGCAGTTCAATAAGTAATGCAACACATTTTTTTTCTCGGCCAATTTTGGTTGAAAAAACCGGAAATTTCTTGTGGTATATTTTCAAACATTCTCACTTCGTCTCGTATAGTTTCATTGACTTCCGACAGGTGGCAGTGCTGCACGGAGCTGTTAAAATGGCGTCTGTAACGGATGTGCGTTGCAAACAACGGGCAGTGATCGAGTTTCTTTTGGCGGAAAACCAGGGCATCTCAGATATTCATAGGCGCTTGCAGAATGTCTACGGTGATCTGGCAGTGGACAAAAGCACGGTGAGTCGTTGGGCAAAACGTGTGTCATCATCGCCGCAAGGTCAAGCAAGACTGTCTGATCTCCCGCGTGCGGGCCGGCCGTGCACAGCTGTGACTCCTGCAATGGCGGAGCGTGCGAACATACTCGTTCGAGATGATCGACGGATCACCATCAAGCAACTCAGTGCTCAACTTGACATCTCTGTTGGTAGTGCTGTCACAATTGTTCACCAGTTGGGGTATTGAAAGGTTTGTTCCCGCTGGGTCCCTCGTTGTCTAACCGAACACCATAAAGAGCAAAGGAGAACCATCTGTACGGAATTGCTTGCTCATCATGTGGCTGAGGGTGACAATTTCTTGTCAAAGATTGTTACAGGCGATGAAACATGGGTTCATCACTTCGAACCTGAAACAAAACTGCAGTCAATGGAGTGGCGCCACACCCACTCCCCTACCAAGAACAAGTTTAAAGCCATACCCTCAGCCGGTAAAGTCATGGTTACAGTCTTCTGGGACGCTGAAGGGGTTATTCTGTTCGATGTCCTTCCCCATGGTCAAACGATCAACTCTGAAGTGTATTGTGCTACTCTTCAGAAATTGAAGAAACGACTTCAGCGTGTTCGTAGGCACAAAAATCTGAACGAACTTCTCCTTCTTCATGACAACGCAAGACCCACACAAGTCTTCGCACCCGAGAGGAGCTCACAAAACTTCAGTAGACTGTTCTTCCTCATGCACCCTACAGCCCCGATCTCGCACCGTCGGATTTCCATATGTTTGGCCCAATGAAGGACGCAATCCGTGGGAGGCACTACGCGGATGGTAAAGAAGTTATTGATGCAGTACGACGTTGGCTCCGACATCGACCAGTGGAATGGTACCGTGCAGGCATACAGGCCCTCATTTCAAGGTGGCGTAAGGCCGTAGCATTGAATGGAGATTACGTTGAAAAATAGTGTTGTGTAGCTAAAGGATTGGGGAATAACCTGGTGTATTTCAATGCTGAATAAAACAACCCCTGTTTCAGAAAAAAAATGTGTTGCATTACTTATTGAACTGCCCTCGTATTTTTTGATGTTAGATTTTTTTTCCTGTCATTGAAGAAAACAATAAATTTCAAACGTCTGATTACTTCACAAATGAGTTGATGTGTGAAATATATGACTGTACACCTGAAGATGAGGAAAAGTCCAGAAAAGGTGTGAAATAATGCTAGAAGTTTGTTGTTAGTGGCTAAGCGCTCTCATTTTGAAACGCTGGATGAATATAGTCTGGATTATTTCCGCTCCATTTCCAGCAGCAGCATGTATTTCTCGAATACAAATGTTCATGGCGCCATATATCTTGAACTAAGTGTCGTGCAATAATCTAATTTTGCAGGTACAATTTTAAGCAAATTTATATATATATATTGTCTGCAAACTGTATCGCGAATGTCGATACTGAAGAAGTAATAAACTAAAAGGTCAGCGTGCGTGTAGTCATCATATCGTGGGGGTATGAGCCACAAATGTGTCGTAAACGTTTGGCATTATATGAAATGTTTATTTAAGGAAGCTAAGTGCTATCAAACTTAAATACTGGATGAATATAGTCCGGGTATTTGCGTGCCATCGGCTACGCAGCCCGAAGAAAAACAGACTATTTATAACTGTAGTACTTGTCTTATTACGTTAAACTTTTAACGTAAGATTATACCTCTTAATGAATAGAATATGTAGGGATTTTGTAATTTTCGGATTCGCTGAATAATAACGCGAAATGCTTAAAAATCAAATTTTTGATGCCCAAGAAGGCGTTAAATAGGCAGTCTGCAACTGGCCTGGGATTCTGGAATAGCTGTTTAGTCATACAGCAACGTCAAAGCCCTGCAGAACCCAATTTATTGAACAGTTCCTAGCGTTTTGTTTTACCATACAAACCACACACTAAAACTTTGAAGACATTTATTCTGAGAGTAATGTGTACGAATCCACGTTTCGTCTTAAGAAACCACTGGTTGCTTGAAATGTGTTTCATTCTTAATTTGATTTACTGCATCTAGATTTTTTAAAAAGTATGTTATCTCTTTTCCACAAATGAAACTCATGCAGCATGGCACTTTTAAAACAAATGCCATTGAGGGTAATTGGTATTTCGTTGCATTGATTATGATATCGCAGACATTTCCGTCTAATACGAGTATAACGTTAATCCATATCGTCAATGAAGTATGTACTGTGTGTGTTTTGCTTCTAGATAACTGAATGTCACTCTACTGAACATCATGTTCCTTCTGCTGTATTTTGCTCACCGTTGATTGTCTAATTTTTACATTTTTGTTGTATTGTTATTGTATTGTCCTTATCATCGTTATTAAATTTAACAACTCAACGGCCAAAATCTGCAGCTCTCCACGGAAGCATTTTCCGTGACTGTACGTAGTCACAAAAGAGACTTGGTTGCTGTCACTGCCGAGTCAGCAATTCGCTTTGATGAGAAATGTATTTGTGTTCAATAAGCCACAGAATGGCGTGCTGCGACGGCTGTAATGCACCAGATTCTGTGGCCTACTTTCTGTTACATTCAGCGAATGGTGCAGCTGAAGGGAAGTGGTTGATATCTATCTGTATAAGTCGTAAATTCTCTAAATACACATTCGTTCTTAATATGCGAGACATAAATATAGATAAATTCTACATTCATAGATATGTTTTCACTCATTATAGAACGTATGCTCACAGAGTTCTGTGGGTAGGTCTTTCCTCACCTACGCCGCCAAGTGTCGCAGACTATGGACAGCATTTAAAACGAGTACTATTAAGCCGACACATATGTTACTGATGCACGCTTCCTCGTCATTTCTCCCATAAATCTCAGACTGAAATCTCTCATCAACATCTCTGTGGGTGTGTAGTGGATTCAGATTTAAGTGCTCTTGATATAAAGTCTGCTAGGAACCTGACGCATAATTGGTCGTGAAACAGTTTTTCAAACGAAATCAGATCTTTTCGTCTTGTACCCGCAACGCATCAAATTTGTTTATGCTGAGGATCAGCTGGCACTGTTGGCACGATGCGGTTATCATTTTAACGTTTACTGCCCATGGTAACAACTTTCTAATGACATGATCTCACTGTACATAACTGCGTCATCTGGGAACAGCCTGAGAAGCAACACATGTTGTCTTCCAAGTCGTTTGTACATTCTGTGAACAGTAACGCTATTAATATAATTGCCAGAGAAACAGTGGCCACTACTTGTGCTCCCGACGATGACATTCTCCTCCCCCCCCCCCCGCCCCCCCCCCCCCCCCACGCCCCACCCAGTATAGGAACAATTCCTTGTAGACTCTGTCGCCACTATAGTCAGTTTTCATTCAGTAGATATGATTCTCCTTTATTGATATCATGGTTGACGAAAAGTTAACTTCCTAGCTTTCTTATTGCCCTTCACACGTCACTTATTTTTATTTTTTTATTTTGCTAAGGCGCAGAAACATATATCTTAGCGTAGCGTTGTTAGGCTTGTCTCTGCCACAATTATTTGGCATATACGAAACTTTCAATGGTTTGTACACATTTGTAGATTAATCCAGGTGAGTGCTAGATTGATAAGAACGTCCGTATACAATACCCCTTTCATAAGTCTGCTACAATGTCACAACAACAACAAGGAGATTTACGTACAAATGTTCGCTCTTGCTGAATCGAGAATGCGATGGATCGAAATGAAATGTAGTCTTTACACAAGCGTTGTCCGCCTACGTACACTGGCACGAGCTGACACGTGAAGAAGATGGACGGTGCGACTGAAACGAATTCCAAGTAGAAGATGCATTCACCTGTTATCGGTTTTCCAAGCGGATCGAGAGAACCAAAATGGAATTCATCTCAGGATGGAAGTTCCTTGTGCCCAAGCAATAATGCAAGAATTTTCCGCTGACGCGTAACAAATTGTGGACTATGCAAAAGGGATTCAAATCTATCTACATAAATAAAAAAATTACCGTCTTGTTGATGATCTAACATCATAAAACATTCGTCCTTACGACAACTGTCTCTGGAATTATAACAGTACGCTTGAAAAAAAAGAAAAGTACACAAGATATGTGCGTTGTTTATTTCTTTTATTTCTTTTTCTGCTTTGTTGAAAACGTACGTCTTTTCTGTTGCTCAAACACGCTAAAACACACGATAGAGTGCATAATTAAGTGAAGGTATCACCGTATAAGCTTTGCCACGAAAATCTGAATTTCTTCTCTTTCCGTTGATAGAAATAGATCATAGCTGGAAGGAGAAAAACTTGTGAACGTGTGCGACAAATATTTTTATTTCTTTTTCTTTTCCTAAGAAATTATCTGGCAATACCACTTCGGAGAAAGCATGTGTTTGTACTAATCTTTACTCAGTGCATCTCAGTAACGTAAAACAGTTCCCTTTGTTGTCAGTAACCACGATGCTTTTTTATGACCTATTGTCAGGTAATGTGATCTCTAAAGCTTCTTACAAACTCATCGAATGTACCAACTACGTTACGGGTGCTACGGGCTGCTCGCATGATATGAATACCACACTCCAGTCAACAATAATAGCACTGAAGCTAAATAATAACAATAATAATAGTAACAGTAGTAGAAGTAGTAATAGTATTAATAATGAAAAAGCAAATTTATTAACATTGTAGTTGAATGATAATTATATGCTTCATAAAATACAAAATTTACTTTTTCTGTAACTGGAACAGCTGCATACGTTGCAAAGGTACGGTGATCCATAATGCTTAAGGGGTGCGGAGCAAATCTTGACGAGTTGTAGCTCTTAGTCGGTTCATCTCGCGTGCTCGGATGGAGTAATTGCTAGCTCACGCCTCAAGAAAGACCGGGATCTTGGTTCGAATCCCAGTCTGACATTCAGATTTAACTTGTCACAAGCAATTTCACTGCGTATATTTAGCAAAGAGAAAAGAGAATTTTGTAAAGATCGCAGGTCCTAGAGCCCATCCGGCACAAAGTTTGAATCGGTCATAGAGTTTCAAATCAGCATAGACTCTGCTGTATAGTGAAAATTCATTCTAGAAAGACTTAATTAACGCAGTACTAAGAGGAGACCGCACATTCTGCGTCTTCATATTCAAAAATCATACATTAAAGGTACCAAATCTCGTTCCCTGTGCGCGATGGCAGTCATACATCCCTCGCAAATCTGTTTAAAACAATGTTCCAAAAATCACAATTCATGATATACCAACGAATTGGTAATATCAAAAGAATGTGACACTTGTGACGTGTAACATCTCTTTCTGACTTGGTTAACGTTTGCAGTATGTATTTGAAAGTGTTGGAAGCTAATTTTGTCCACCACAAATATTTTAAATGTTGGCTGTATCTGTGTAAGTCTGTATTCAAAAGACTTAAACGAACCACATTTGGTACTGTTTTCTAAAAATGTTCTTGGAGTTAAGCTTCCTTATACACGTACATTAAACAGTGTGCCGAACAGGGTCTCGAAATCGGATGCATTTACTACGCTCTGTACACTGATCTCTCTTATCTTATTCTCAGGAAGTCATGGGAAATGTGTCGTCTTTCTTCCAACAGTTTCTACTTTTGCATTTTTGTGTCATTATATCGACATATTAAGCTCCCAGTTTGATATTTGTTATCAATTACGCTTGATAACGACTAGAAACACTGAAATACTACTTCAGATTTTGGCACACTATCCTCTTGTTTGGCATTTTTTTAGGTGCACCTTAAACATTTCTGGGGCTCCAACAAATCTACGCCTCTCATATGCCTACCTTACTACTGTATGCACGTTATCATTTCTCAGTACTACCGCTAAATATTCACAATAATGGGACAAACACTATGCCCATCTGCGTGTTGATCAAAATTTGGAAAATTATAAAGCAATTATTCTAAGTGGCATGGATTCGACAAGTTCTTAGTACGTTTTCGGTGGTACGACGCACCAGATATCTAGGGACGGACCATGCAATTCTTATAAATCATGGGAGACAACTTGTGTGCGCAGAGCGGGTGCCTGATAGAGTCCAAGATGTGTTCCTTGGGTTCACAACACGCAACTTTGATGATCAAGTCTCAGCGTGACTTCTCCTCATGTCCCTCAGACCACCGTTGTAGCACCAATGTGGCTTTGTGACACGGTGAGTTGTCCAGCTGGGAGATGAAATCGCCACCGGGGAAGATATCGAACATGGACAGATTGTAGGTGGTCCAAAATAAAATTCACGTGGTCCGCAGATGTCATGGTAGCTTTCATTATTACCACAGGTCTCATGAAAGTCCAGATGAATGTCTCTCATAGTGTAACACTGCCGCCCATCGGCCAGTGTTCTTGGCGCAGATCATGCTTCGAGCAGTAGTTCTTCTGAATGACAGGGTATCCGGACACAACCGCGTACTTGCCTAACAAGAAACCTGGTTGAATCGACTATTAGCGATTCCATTGAACCACTGTCGAATTATGATGATTGCGTCCTTACTGAAAATACATATAATTGACGATGTCATTGTGTCAACATGTGAGCACACAGAGGTGTCAAAGGTCATGGGACACCTCTTAACAACATGTCTAACCTCCTTTTGCCCGATGTAGAGCGACGACGCAACGTCGCATGGACTGAACAAGTCCCTGAAAGTCTCCTGCAGGAATACTGAGCCATGATGCCTCTATAGTCGTCCATAATTGCGGAAGTGTTGTCAGTGTAGGTTTTTTTGCACGAACCGACGTCTCGATTATGCACCATAAACGCTGTATGGGATTCATGTCGGGGTATCTGGGTGACCAAATCATTCGTTCGAATTGTCCATAATCTTCTTTAAACCAGTCGCAAACCACTGTTGCCCGGTGACAATTCCATCGTTGTTTTGGAACATGTAGCCCAAACGAAAAAATGGCTGACATCGAAATAAGTGTCCAAGGAATAGAAAAGCAACTGGAATCACTCAATAGAGGAAAGTCCACTGGACCTGACGGGATACCAATTCGATTCTACACAGAGTACGCGAAAGAACTTGCCCCCCTTCTAACAGCCGTGTACCGCAAGTATCTAGAGGAACGGAGGGTTCCAAATGATTGGAAAAGAGCACAGGTAGTCCCAGTCTTCAAGAAGGGTCGTCGAGCAGATGCGCAAAACTATAGACCTTTATCTCTGACGTCGATCTCTTGTAGAATTTTAGAACATGTTTTTTGCTCGAGTATCATGTCGTTTGTGGAAACCCAGAATCTACTATGTAGGAATCAACATGGATTCCGGAAACAGCGATCGTGTGAGATCCAACTCGCTTTATTTGTTCATGAGACCCAGAAAATATTAGATACAGGCTCCCAGGTAGATGCTATTTTTCTTGACTTCCGGAAGGCGTTCGATACAGTTCCGCACTGTCGCCTGATAAACAAAGTAAGAGCCTACGGAATATCATACCAGCTGTGTGGCTGGATTGAAGAGTTTTTAGCAAACAGAACACAGCATGTTGTTATCAATGGAGAGACGTCTACAGACGTTAAAATAACCTCTGGCGTGCCACAGGGGAGTGTTGTGGGAGCATTGCTTTTCACAATATATATAAATGACCTAGTAGATAGTGTCGGTAGTTCCATGCGGCTTTTCGCGGATGATGCTGTAGTATACAGAGAAGTTGCAGCATTAGAAAATTGTAGCGAAATGCAGGAAGATCTGCAGTGGATAGGCACTTGGTGTAGGGAGTGGCAACTGTCCCTTAACATAGACAAATGTAATGTATTGCGAATACATAGAAAGAAGGATACTTTATTGTATGATTATATTATAGTGGAACAAACACTGGTAGCAGTTACTTCTGTAAAATATCTGGGAGTATGCGTGCGGAACGATTTGAAGTGGAATGATCATATACGAGGGCAGTTCAATAAGTAATGCAACACATTTTTTTTCTGAAACAGGGGTTGTTTTATTCAGCATTGAAATACACCAGGTTATTCCCCAATCTTTTAGCTACGCAACACTATTTTTCAACGTAATCTCTATTCAATGCTACGGCCTTACGCCACCTTGAAATGAGGGCCTGTATGCCTGCACGGTACCATTCCACTGGTCGATGTCGGAGCCAACGTCGTACTGCATCAATAACTTCTTCATCATCCGCGTAGTGCCTCCCACGGATTGCGTCCTTCATTGGGCCAAACATATGGAAATCCGACGGTGCGAGATCGGGGCTGTAGGGTGCATGAGGAAGAACAGTCCACTGAAGTTTTGTGAGCTCCTCTCGGGTGCAAAGACTTGTGTGAGGTCTTGCGTTGTCATGAAGAAGGAGAAGTTCGTTCAGATTTTTGTGCCTACAAACACGCTGAAGTAGTTTCTTCAATTTCTGAAGAGTAGCACAATACACTTCAGAGTTGATCGTTTGACCATGGGGAAGGACATCGAACAGAATAGCCCCTTCAGCGTCCCAGAAGACTGTAACCATGACTTTACCGGCTGAGGGTATGGCTTTAATTTTTTTCTTGGTAGGGGAGTGGGTGTGGCGCCACTCCATTGATTGACGTTTTGTTTCAGGTTCGAAGTGATGAACCCATGTTTCATCGCCTGTAACAATCTTTGACAAGAAATTGTCACCCTCAGCCACATGACGAGCAAGCAATTCCGCACAGATGGTTCTCCTTTGCTCTTTATGGTGTTTGGTTAGACAACGAGGGACCCAGCGGGAACAAACCTTTGAATATTCCAACTGGTGAACAATTGTGACAGCACTACCAACAGAGATGTCTAGTCGAGCACTGAGTTGTTTGATGGTGATCCGTCTATCATCTCGAACGAGTGTATTCGCACGCTCCGCCATTGCAGGAGTCACAGCTGTGCACGGCCGGCCCGCACGCGGGAGATCAGACAGTCTTGCTTGACCTTGCGGCGATGATGACACACGCTTTGCCCAACGACTCACCGTGCTTTTGTCCACTGCCAGATCACCGTAGACATTCTGCAAGCGCATATGAATATCTGAGATGCCCTGGTTTTCCCCCAAAAGAAACTCGATCACTGCCCGTTGTTTGCAACGCACATCCGTTACAGACGCCACCTGTCGGAAGTAATTTCCAGTTTTTTCAACCAAAATTGGCCGAGAAAAAAAATGTGTTGCATTACTTATTGAACTGCCCTCGTAAAATTAATTGTTGGTAAGGCGGGTACCAGGTTGAGATTCATTGGGAGAGTGCTTAGAAAATGTAGTCCATCAACAAAGGAGGTGGCTTACAAAACACTCGTTCGACCTATACTTGAGTATTGCTCATCAGTGTGGGATCCGTACCAGATCGGTTTGACGGAGGAGATAGAGAAGATCCAAAGAAGAGCGGCGCGTTTCGTCACAGGGTTATTTGGTAACCGTGATAGCGTTACGGAGATGTTTAATAAACTCAAGTGGCAGACTGTGCAAGAGAGGCGCTCTGCATCGCGGTGTAGATTGCTCTCCAGGTTTCGAGAGGGTGTGTTTCTGGATGAGGTATCGAATATATTGCTTCCCCCTACTTATACCTCCCGAGGAGATCACGAATATAAAATTAGAGAGATTAGAGCGCGCACGGAGGCTTTTAGACAGTCGTTCTTCCCGCGAACCATACGCGACTGGAACAGCAAAGGGAGGTAATGACAGTGGCACGTAAAGTGCCCTCCGCCACACACCGTTGGGTGGCTTGCGGAGTATAAATGTAGATGTAGATGTAGATGTAGACTGACTGCAGATGGTATCCAGGTAGCTGAAAATACACATTTCCAGTCAATCATCGGCGCAGTTGGACCAGAGGACCTTTCCATTCCACGTAAACGCATCCCACACCATTATGGAGCCACCACCAGCTTGTACAATGCCTTATTGACAACTTGGATCCATGGCTTTCGTCGGGTCTACGCCACACTCGAACCCTACCACGGCTCTTAACTACTGAAATCGGGACTCCTGTTACCACGCCTCGCTTTTCCAGTCGTCTAGGGTCCAACCGATATGGTGCCGAGGCCGAGCCCAGGAGAAGCGGTGCAAGCGATGACGTGCTGTTGGCAAAGGCACTCGCTTCGGTCGTCTCCTGCCGTAGCCCAATAACACCATATTTCGCCGTACTGTCCTAACGGATACGCTCGTCGTACATCCAACATTGATTTCTGAGTTTATTTCCCACAGTGTTGCTTGTCTATTGGCACTGAAAACTGTGAGCAAACGTTGCCGTTATCGGTCGTTAAGTGCAGAATGTCGGGCACTTCGTTGACGGTGATGAGAGGTAACGCATGTTATATGGTATTCTCGGCACACCCTTAACGCTGTGGATCTCGCAATATTTAGTTCTCTAACGATTTCCGAAATGGAATGTCCTATGAGAGTAGCCCCGGCTACCATTCCGCGTTACAAGACTGCTAATTCCCTTCATGCGGCCATAATTACGTCGAAAACTTTTCACACGAATAAAAAATGACAGCTCCGCCGAAGCATTGTCATTTTACACCATGTACTACGGCATCTCTACTTGTGCATATCGCTGTCCCATGACTTCTGTCACCTCTGTATAAATGCTGCTGCGGATCTCGCTGTTCAACAATGTGCGCTGAACAATGTGCTCTGGAACACTCGTGCCTGTACCAGCAACGTACTGTGTGGACATATCTTCCACAGATCACCGCCTATCCTGCTTTAAAGAGCGAGCAAGCCTCTGTGTCCGACGTTGTGTTATAAAGCGTGGTCCACTCTGTGACCTACTCAACGGATGCGCTCACTGCAGTAGCACACGACCAGCTTTACGGTTTCCGTTTCCAGAAAGCAGGTTTTAGCTACCTGCTCTTAGACAAACTGGCTTATGTCGGTGGAGCTCCCAATCTGCGCCCCGCATCCTCTCTAGTATTTTTCCCTATTCGTCTTTGCTCCGCGTATATAGCTTTCTTATCGTGTCAAGTTCAGTAACTCGACTACGTGACATTTAATCTCCCAATGACTACAATGTTTGGGCTCGTTAATGTAGCACAAGCAACCCTCTCAAGATATTCACCACTTGTCTTGTAACCGGGTATTATCAGGTTCTTCCTCAATGAAAAAGGCCTGATCTTAAATTTATACAGGTGAAATGAGGTCAGCTACCACTGCACAAAATGGAAATTTTGTCCTTTGTATGTGTTTGTGCTTCAGATGTGATTTAATCGGACGGTTGTACTAGAGGGGGGGGGGGGGGGGGAATTTTTCACAAGTCATTTACAGGTGACAGCGAGATATTATCGGTTTTTCCCATACTGTCGGTGGATACAGGGTCTAGCCTACGCACGACCGGCCTTTTCATTCATCAGGACGTCGTCTGGGCGGCAGCGGAACGCCCTGCAGGAGGACGAAAAAGTTGCGGTCACGACACACTGTGAAGTACAGACCTGCTGGTCTGGAAGTAATTTTCCAAGCATAGTGCAAGTCTCGGAGGTGGCTGTATTCCGGTTACACTAGCCATTTCACTCATAGTAAGATTCACTTTTTTTATTAGTATGATTTAATCGTCGGTATGCTTAGTTCACCGCACCTTTCTTCGACTGTGAAACGTTCTGTACACTGACAATATCTTTCAGCATCTTTTAACTCACTTAACAATGATTATCTATCAGTGCAGAATGACAAGTGGCACTATCTACACAGCAACATAATCAAAGGAATTAAAGAACAGTGATAGTTGGACGTCCCATTACTAACACGGTCGTAAGAAATGGAGATTAAGTATGAACTCGACAAAGTTAAGGAAATTGTCATTTCGGTATTCACATGAAGTGGTTAAGTGAAGTCCAGATTACAGGATAGCTATATGAATGCTGCTGCTGTCGAATGTGAGTCCAGTGTCTTAACCAATGCGACACTTACTTGAGGAAGCCCTAAAAAAACAATGGTTCAAATGGCTCTGAGCACTATGGGACTCAACTGCTGTGGTCATAAGTCCCCTAGAACTTAGAACTACTTAAACCTAACTAATCTAAGGACATCACACACATTCATGCCCGAGGCAGGATTCGAACCTGCGACCGTAGCGGTCGTGCGGTTCCAGACCGTAGCGCCTTTAACCGCTCGGCCACTTCGGCCGGCGAGGAAGCTCTCAGTAGTTACTTTCCGGAAGAATCCACATGAGGATACCAGCCTTACCATGCTGAATTTTTCAAGATTGCGGATGGCATACCCCCTCTTTTCCTTCTCTCTTACACATTCTCAGAGTGAGCTGCAGTTCTCTTGCTAACTACATAGTTGCCATCGAGAAAGTGTGTAACTCTAACTGTTCTGCAATTTTTATTGTGTTTGATCATAACTTGTTTAACTTACGCATACACTGATCAGCCAGATCATTATGACCAGCGACCTCCTGTCGATAGAAAGCCATCCAGGCGATGGCAGCATCACCCGGCGACGAACGTCTGCTTGACAGACACATGAAAGGTGCATATAGTATCTGTAAGCATGCTGTCCCTGTATAGAATGATGAAGGTGCGTGATCTATCTGACTTTTATCGAGGGCAGGCTGTGATGCCCGGGGGAGTGACTCGAGCATTTTGGAAACTGTACGATTTGTCGGGAGTTTTAGGAGTGCTTTGCGGAGTGTATTCAACACGTTGCAAAACCAAGTGAAACAACGTTCAGACCTAGGGGATTTTGGCGGTCACCCCTCATTACAAATATCGGACGTCGTAGCCTGGGGAGACAATTAAAAAAGGACAGGGGGTGCACTGCGGTCGAACTAACATCAGACTTCAGCGCTGGGCAGAGTACAGGTGTGTCTGAACACACAGTGCACGTAACACCCCTAAGGTGAGCCTCCGCAACCGACGACTCATGCGTGTGCGTAACACTACGTCATCGACAACTACCTCTGCAATGGGCACGTGAACTTCGGCGCTGGCTGTCGGCGCACTCGCAGAGCGTTGCATCGTCTAGTGAATCCCAATTCCTTTTTCATCGTGCTAGTTGGAGGTCGCCAATCCGTCGTCTTCTAGGGCAATAGCACCTTGACACCTGTACCGCGGGAAGAGGACAAGCTGGCGGCGGCTCCATTGTGTTCCGGGGAACATTCACGTGGGCATCCACGGCTCCAGTGGAGCTCTTGCAAAGCATCATGATGGCCAAAGAGTAAGGTACAGTGGTTGCAGACCACATACACTCCTTCATGTCTATAATGTTTCCCGAAGGCATTGCCGTTAAGCAGCAAGATAATGAGCTATAAGGCTAGGAGTATGATGGAGTGGTTCAAGGAACGCAGTGGGGAGTTACAGTTGATGTGCTGGCGCACTAGCTTGTCAAATCTGAACCCGATCGAACACATCTGGGATATGATTGAACGTGGCGTCAGAGCTCATCGCTCCTCCCTCCTCGAAACGTAGGGAAATTAGGTGATTTGTGTGTGCAGATGTGATGCCGTCTCACTATATCTGTAACGTCCCCTTTGAACAATTTATACAAGACTGTACTTAAACTGACACACAATATTTTGTTAGCGCAACGCAATCTGACTTTCAAAAGTCCGTACAAAAGAATGGCCCTGACTAACATTAAACTATACCTTTCACAAATCACTTACCTCACAAAAATATTCGCTGCTCAAGCTACTGCAATACAGCGAGCGCCACTACTGCCAGCTAAATAAAAGATTCAAACTATGGAAGGCACTAACTACTGATAGGCATAGTTAGCAAATGAAAGATATTAATAGAGAACAAACAATGTATTTACCTTGATATCATCATATATAAATATAGCAGTTCATGACAAATTACAAAACTCCGCCATCTCTCTCCCCACATCCACCACTGCTGGCGGCTCACCTCCAACTGCGCAACGCTACGCGCTGTTCACAGCCAGCTGCCTAACACTACAATGGCGAGTATTACAACAATGCAAAGCAGCCACAGACTGCACACAGCACAGCCAGTGATTTTCATATTGAGCGCTACGTAACGTTGCCAATAAGAAAACATAAACAGCCTACTTACATAGAGAAAACATAAACAGCCTACTTACATAGCCCCCATTCTCCCCACAAAAAATTTTACAAATTGGTTTGGGCAGTGCCCAATACAGATTTGAAAAAATTTTTCATAATTACAATAACAAAGAAATGAAATGCACACACTTATTGATACTATGTTGGTCAAAAGCTCAAATTTTCTCACAGTCCATAAAGATAGTCCTGATCATTCATCATAATAGTAATTACAGTTTTTTGTTTCACAAAGTCTCATTAGTAAAAGAAATTGCACACAGAAGTAGTGGATTTCCATGCAGTCTTGAAGAAGTAGTGTTGTCCTTCCAACGGAAAGACAGTGCTGACTCTCGACATGCAGACGAGTAATGGGTCACAACAGAGCAAACCCACAGCAGAGTCATTCGAAGTTTTGAAGAATATTGGTAGGTAGGTCATCACAGAGCAGACCCACTGGAGTCCTGGTAGAGATTGTGGTATTGGTGGGCCACCAGAGGCGCAGACCCACTGCAGTCCTTGTAGAAATAATGGTACTGGTGAGTCATCATAGATGCAGACCCACTGTAGTCCTTGTAGAGATGGCCAGCAGCCCTCTGTTGCGATTGTGCAGGTGCACAATCACCATTGAACAGTCTTGCAGATAATATAGCACGTCTATAACCACCACTTGTGCACTCACAAAGTTTTTAGAATTGTCCTTAGAACCAGCAATGCTGTTATCCAGTCCCTTGCTGAATTAGTAACACACGTCCAAACACTAACAGTCCCAACTTCTCACATATTGTCCATATACTATGACCAACAGAAACCTGTGCAGTGAAATGTAACTCACAAGTTACTTAATTTGATGAACTGGTGTCAAGTACAATTTTATAACATGAGAATACAATTACAAAGATACAGAAAACATCATTGAAACATAATAATACAGATAACATTTGTAAATAATAGGGGCTTTACAAAAGAATAGAAATAAACATATACATCAATGTTACCGGAATTATGACATGAGTACATACATAAAAGATCGGAATAACTTTCGAAACATCAACTTCACACATGAGCATTAACACAAAACAGAATAAATAATGTCTAACATCTTTACAAAGTAAATAACATATTATTAATGCCAATTATATTCGAGGATAACAGTATTCCTCATCATAGTGAATGTAGCTTAGTATTAGAAAAATTCTACAATATAAGTCTTATCAGATAAACATATAAATACAGGAAAAACATAAATACCCAAGGGTACTCAAACATATAGCGGAATAATACAAGGAAAGGACAGGGTTTGTTTTACTGCAGTATTTTGCGAACAAAACTTTCTTTGCTTCTTGGAGATCTCCCTTCATTCATCATTATTCCCAAAAGTCCTATCTAAGCCTGCCTTCTGTATTTTGTTCACATCCTCTGTCAAAAACAGTTTTTCTCTCTGCTTTCTGTATTCTGTTCACATCCTCTGTCAATAATAGTTTTTCTCCACTGTACAGTATCCTTTTTATTTTGCCAGACCATTTTCTGATAGCTTCTCAATGTATTTCTTATAAATTTATAATAGTTAGTTTCTTATATAGTCTCCTCTTAAGCTAACTTAAATCTACTGAGCTCAGATACTAAACTAAGGGACGAGGCAATGCAGCAGCACATAACAAATTAACACAAACAGCAATGCAAAAAAATGGAAAACTGCAAAGCAAGCTACAGTAAATATAAATTACCAAGCAATGCAACATTACAACTAATATGAGCCAATGTACAGTAACAAGAAAAATAAGTCAGTAGTAAAACTAGCTTAACAGAGTAACACAATTTAAAATTCAGTAGCACTATGCCTGGCAAACAGCAGCAGCAAGTATAAAAAAATATAAAACTTATATCTATACATGACAAAGCTCAAGCAGAAAAGATATTACAGTAAAAACAACAATGCAGATAAGGGAAGTGTATATTCACATCTTAATGTCTATGTAAATTAAAGTGGTGCACCACAACAACTTATTGTAAAAGAAATATTACCATGTACCTGAAAAGAAAATTATGTGTCCAGTTACTGTTACTAGTGCCTTCTTATTGTTCTTTCCTTTCCAAGTGCTCCTTTTTTTAAAGAATGTGGATTACAAAATTATCATTTAATAGATCCGTTGACAGAAAGTGCTCACATTAGCAAATGCATCTAAGTTTATTTTATAAAACTAATGCTGTAACACAGCTGGAAAACAGGTATCAAATGAAATAAGCAATTACGCAAACCAAAGCATAAAAATATCATTCAATAGTCATGTGACATTTCATAAGTTAGTAGAAATTCTCTCAACTCTCGTAGAAAGACGCTTGTCGTAATCAGGTGTGCAGATGTACGAATATTTCCCATCAATTCATAAGCATTGCAGTAATTAGCACAAAGTATGAGTAATCATATGTTTTCAGGTAATGAGCGTGTAATATTTGCGATGCTTTCTACAAAGGAATGTCAATAGCAAGGTTAATGGAAGTAATGAGGGTGTCGCATTTGCAATATTTTCCCTAAAGGAATGTCAATGGCGAGGATAAAGGCCTGCCTTTTTTCTTTTTTTTTCTACCTGTGCTTCCGGAAAGGCACACTCTAATGGCTTGTTCTCCAGGTGTTTGACACAGCTGCGTGCCCACGACGCATTACGTGCAGGTGGTCACTTTACTTTCTTACGGAAATATTTACGACACCAGTTTCTGCTACAGTGACAGTCTCCCATAAAAATATTTCACAGGTCAAGAATTAGCGTTGCAAATCTGTAGAAAGAAAATCCTATGAATATAACATTGTCCAAAAAATTTTCGCCGGCATTGTGATACATTCACGCATTTACACACATTTCATAACTCTTAAAGTACGATTCTTGGTTTCCAACACCCTTTTTCACAAGTCAAGAGTCCCTACCCACTATTCATTACTCCTTACCTTATTACACATATACGTATCCATTGACACTCGTCAATATTTCGTCATTATAAATATGAAGCATAATCAAATAACTCATATAGCCTCAGCCTATTAATCGTAAACATACCTCAGCAGCATAATACACATCGTCGTCGTAAAAATAACATCGTAACACCTCAGTCAAATCTCAAAATCGTTGTAGCTTCCTCCAATAATTAAAAAAAATCTCTGCTCATGTCAAAAGTGTCATCTGCCTCAAACGTACTTTAAAAATCATGATCTCATACCAAATACATCATTCAAAGCTCTCATAATATCACAATGGGCCCAAAAAAATATGAACAGTTCACAAAGTACAGACAAACTACAATTTCGTAAGTGTGAAGTTATACAACGGTGTAATTACGTAAACATCTGTCACTGACGTAATAAAAAAGTTTGTCTCTCTCAGTTAAATGATCAGATAGCCGTGTAATTTATGTGCTAGAGAAATATGGTACCGAGGTGTAAAGTTGTATAAGCAAATACCATATTATCTAGGGCTCCTTGTGCTTGCCAATCACATGGTACACAAAGTAAACGTGTACCCCCCTGAGGATTAATGTAATTATACCCTCAGGTGTTACAGATTACAGCAATGGAATGAAATGTATCACGGAAAACCCTTGTATCATTGTACTTCAAATATCTAAAAAAATGCATGTTTTAAGTGGGAAATTAATCACTCAAATACGTGTCCTGTAGCGCTAAATGTGCGTCTTGCTGTAAGATAATCTCTGTGGAAGTGTCGTAGTTATCGTCCTCCGAAAGCTAAGTTCTGCAGAAGCCAATGTACTTACCTCATGATACACCAAATTTCAAGTAAACCAAAATGTTGCATTAACATCTCATTAGCAGTACTGGTAAATGTTCTAAGTATGAGAGCCTTATAGTCGTTACGTAATCGTGCAACTAACAAGCAAGAATGCACAAATAACAACATTGCGTCGTCTGTTCACTATAACAATGGATTCGTAATTTCTGTTTAAATAAGTTATCTTGGTTCTTGACTGGATATTTAACTTCAAACATTGTTGCATGGTAACAGATTCTAAAGCATACTAGTAACGTGAAGTGAAACGTTTTATGGCAAAGACAAAGTTAAAAAGCAGATTATCTTTCAATAAACGGTTTTACATGTGAAATGTGGTGTAAACCTTTACTCTTCCTAGTACGCAGAGTTTCAACTTCAACGCAATTATCATGTGGTATACGTCGGATTCTGTAAGGTCCATTGTAAACTAGAAAGAATTTGTGACTCAAGTGTTTCTTCTTATGTGACAATGAATGAGCTTTAATGAGAACTTTCTGACCAATATACAATTTCTTTGCATGTGCTTTACCGTGTAGTTTTCTCCTTTTGTCTGCTGCAGATTTTATATTTTTAAGAGCCAATTCAATTATGTCTTTGTGTCGAAGTTTACGTGTATTTGGGAAAGGTACAAGCTCTCTGATTCTGTTCGGTGGTTCTTCATTCTTTAGTACAAGAGTAGGTGGTAAAGCAGTGGAATCATGAGGCATTTCATTCAGCACATTTTGAAATAAGTGTAAATATCTGTCCCAATGCTGATGCTTTCTGTGACAATAAAGTCTCCAAAGCTTATTGATTTCTTTCATAATCCGTTCAGACGGGTTACAATATGGTGAGTACAATGAAATAAAAACAGGTTTGATTTTATGATTTCGAAGCATGCGTGACCAAACAGCAGATCTGAATTGAGGTCCGTTATCTGAAATGACTTTGCTAACGTGTCCAACTTCACGTAAGAAATTTTTAACAAAGGCGTTGGATACAGATCGTCCAGTGGCTTTACGTAACGGAGTGAAAGAAACAAATTTTGAAGTAAGTTCAACAGCGACTAAAACGTACGAAAATCCATTAGATATTCTGACAAGCGGTCCCAAGAGATCAACAGCAGCAAATTCTTTTAATTTAGAAGGAATAATAGGAAATAACGGAGCACGATGTGAGACAGTAGATGGTTTCGCCTTTTGACAAAGTTTACAAATAGACAAGACTCTTCGAATTCTCTTTTCCATATTGTTAAAATAACAAGTCGTTCGAAGAATATGATAACATTTTCGTGGACCAAAATGTGCGTAGCTGAAATGAATGTACCAAATGAGCTTATTAACAAAATCGTCAGGAATGCAAAGTACCCATAGCTTGTCATCAACAGTGCAGCGTTTGAACAGCATGTTGTTTCTAACCAGATAATAATGCCGAATCTGTGTGTGTGTCTTTTCATGCCATTTGCTCTTGATGTCTTTCCAAATCGGATCTTTATCTTGTTCATGAGCAATGTCCTTTAAGTTTTCCTGAGTTCTTGCAAGTTGCGTAACTGAATCGGTAGATGCAACTGAGTCAATTTTAGCTTGCAAGGTCTCATGATTTTCATGAACAATAGTTTGCAGTTCTTTTATGGCTGCTTCGTGATTCTGTAATACATTTTCATGACGCGAAAAAATAGGTTGGAAATGCTCACAAATTTGTGTTTTTACGTCATTACAGACCTTTTGACATTTCGATTCGATGTTATGTAACTCAGTGGTTAAATCTTCACGTGTTTGTTCAAGTGTAGTGTCTAACTTTTGAAGATTTTGTTCCATTGTGTCTAACTTTTTGAGATTTTGTTCCACTGTGTCTAACTTTTGCTGTGTTTGTCTCTGGTGTTGTTCCATTGTGTCTAACTTTTCAAGCTTTTGTCCCATTTGTTGCATTAATTGTAATAACAATGCACTGGTGTCTGAAACATGTTCCTCAGTGCTTTTCGGCAGTGAAGTTGCACCGGCAACATTCACATTTTGACAAGCAGAAAATGTTTCTTGACTCATTTTAGAAAACGGTGAGAACCCAAAACCTGAGTCTCCAATATTTGCAGTATTATGTTCTGTCATTCCCGATTCCTGAGGCGAGCTGTTGCCGATCGATCGATCGATAATGCTTCCCTGTTCACTAATTGTTTCACTGCCTACGCCATTGTTTGCCGCCCGCTCAATTTCCCTATGCGCAATTACCAAATTACTACTTTGAACATTAGTTAATTCATTACTCTGCGGCGCTAACACACTGCTTTCGTCTTCACTGTCATTTCTCAGTTTATTTTGGAGCCTAGTATTACGTTTTTCACACGCCATTATTGTCACAGTATTTCACGATAACACAGAAAAGCACAATTTGAAGAGCAAAAATAAGAGAACACATTAACATAGCACTGAAAATAATATCTAGTTAATTGCAGCTGTGAAATACTTGGTGCAAATCTACATGCATGCCACAACTGTTTTACTGTACAACAATGAAAAACTACAACTACAAAGGAAATTCTCTCTATAATTACGCACTAGCAATAAACAAAAGCTACACTAAATACACAAACTTCAAGAAAAAATCAGAAGATTCCAGTGAGGTATCCTAGGCTAAGGGTCGACATATGTAACGTCCCCTTTGAACAATTTATACAAGACTGTACTTAAACTGACACACAATATTTTGTTAGCGCAACGCAATCTGACTTTCAAAATTCCGTACAAAAGAATGGCCCTGACTAACGTTAAACTATACCTTTCACAAATCACTTACCTCACAAAAATATTCGCTGCTCAAGCTACTGCAATACAGCGAGCGCCACTACTGCCAGCTAAATAAAAGATTCAAACTATGGAAGGCACTAACTACTGATAGGCATAGTTAGCAAATGAAAGATATTAATAGAGAACAAACAATGTATTTACCTTGATATCATCATATATAAATATAGCAGTTCATGACAAATTACAAAACTCCGCCATCTCTCTCCCCACATCCACCACTGCTGGCGGCTCACCTCCAACTGCGCAACGCTACGCGCTGTTCACAGCCAGCTGCCTAACACTACAATGGCGAGTATTACAACAATGCAAAGCAGCCACAGACTGCACACAGCACAGCCAGTGATTTTCATATTGAGCGCTACGTAACGTTGCCAATAAGAAAACATAAACAGCCTACTTACATAGAGAAAACATAAAGCCTACTTACATATCGACCTACCAAGACCTCATTGCTTCCATGCCACGACGCCATGTCATCCGTATCAAAGGCGGTCATATCGGCTGTTGGGTAGGTGGTGATAATGTTCTGGCTAATCAGTGTATACTCACTAGAGGTAGTATATGCTACTTCATCTTTTTCGTGTGTGAAAGATATCACGTATTTCAAACAGGAAATGTAACGAACGGTAATATCCAAGCGTACAAGTAATTAGCCTTATTAGTTTCTTTTCTTGTTCATCACTGATGTAGCAGGATTAAATTTGATGATCTTCATAGACCACAGCAATCCCACCAGACTTAGTCAGGTACAAAAACTGTATGTCTGGAATGACAAAAAAATGGTACAGATATGATTTTTTTCCAAAGGCTTCTGCTGACGAAAGTAACTTAAATGACTCATTCTGAATCATAGATTTTTACACTACGGTTTGTTTGTGCTAGAGTAGCTAATACGTTTGAGGTTAATTAAGTGCTTTGTGTTTTTTGTGTGCATTATGAGAAATTACGGAGTAATTAGTTAGTACTGGGAATTTTGTGCTGTTTTTGGCATCGTGTGAATTCCATGCTGCTCGGAAGTCTCCTCCATTCTCCATTCTACTCTCCGTCGAGGAATTCGTAAACATCGCGTATCACTCGCTCTGGCGGTGTTTGTTTCCGCTGACAGTGACGTAAACTTCCGGCAACGCACCGTTCAAGCTTCAGCAGTGTTAGCCCGAAATTTGTTATGTTCACTGTATCTTTAATCCGCAGTTTGTAGTCAGCGCTGCAAATTAAATGGGCAGCGGATAGACCGGTGTTTCTCTGTAAAGTGCCTGTTGTGAAAGTAACGGTACAAGCGAATGTTCTTTAAATAAACCTGACGCTTCTTTCACTGCTAAAAATGGCTTCCTACTACGTAAAGCATATTGTGTTTGGTTGTTAATCATGAGTCCAGTTCCACACAAATTTTGACTCACCTTAAGCAAAAAATACTCTTACTAGAAGACGGAGCGCTATTGTAAGGAGGACTCTCTGTGAGTCAAAAAAGGCAGTACTGTCCTGGGCTTCGTTACTTAATGCTTGTCTCATCTCGTGAACGAATAGAGTAAACTCAGTTTGACGCCATCGGTACTTGCGAAAGTGTTTTAATTACTACAGAAGTTCATTTATCTCCAAAAGTTTTAAAAGTCTCTAATAAATTTGATAGACAACACGTGTCTCTCAAACGTGTCGAAATTTTGTTTGCTGGCTCTGGAGTCTTACCCGAATCCTTTATTACCGAGTCAGCTGCTTAGACACACCTCGCCTCTGAGTCACAGCTTTAATCTACTTGTAATTATCTTGTACATTCCAAATTCGTCAGAGTTACTCCTAGATGCCCAACATCAGTATAACGTTTATGGGATTGCGACGCAGCAGAATTCATTAAAAACGTACTGCTCGATGCATAGTAAGTAGATTCATTCAGATTTACGCTTCTGCCAATGCTATCACATTTCCAGAGTGCCCAAGGATTTACCATATTAAATAACTCCGTCATAAAAAGCCACACAGTTTATTTTCTATGTACATGGGTATCCCATGAGGAGTGGTCAGTACTCAGGAATACGGCAGTAACGATCATTCGAAGCAAAACATCTAGTGAGCATGGGCTCCAAAATGCATTCCTAAAGAGTTATTAGCTCTTTATCTTCGACAGAATATAGAACTATGGTGCATAGCAGAGAAGCAAGATTTGAGGCGGATATAGGAATGACATGTGAGACAGGCTATCAGGTTTAGGCGACACTAATTGTACGTAGAATACGACAGCACAGATCCTTAAGAATATATTGCGCTGACTAAAGAAGTAAAAGACTTTTCACCAGTAGAGGACGTGAATCTGCAATAAAACAGTACGAGACCCAGGGAACAAACACATACTACAAAGAAGAAAACAATAAAACCCAGACCGGAACAGATCCGCGACAGATTTTTGAATGCCAACAAAACTAGACTGGGCAAACCGAAGACGCTTACTATAACGTTAAGACATCTAGTAAGCTACAAGCATCCAGAAGAGTAGTATATTACTTTTCCTGTATCATTTCGCAGATTGAATCCATCTCACAGTGCATAATCTGCCAACAGAGGTGGAAAAACTGAAGACGTTACTGAAGCGGATTACTGCCAGAAGAGATTAAACATTCCTTAGACACGTTGTTCAGGCACTTTGCGATTAACCAAGGTCGTATAGCATGGGATTACTGGCGATTTGAACAAGATTGTAGAATATATACCCGTCATCTAAGTACAGCAGCGACTGGAAGGCTGAGAGTGGAATGACACCAAGTGACCACAATATCATACACTACACCATCACTGGAAGGGAAACCCTACAGTGCACAGAAAACGTGCGTGTAAGACCCAAATACAACTATGGGATTTCCCTAACTGGGAAGAACTAAGAAGTACTACTTCAGTGCACTGGAAGTTCATTGCTGGGTGGTAATGTAGATGTTAAAGCGTATGAACTGACAGTGGCTGTACATGGAGCAATGGAGGCATCGATAACTGTCACCAGACGTTATTCTATAGGAGTAATGTGGTCCTGCAGAAATAAAGAAGTTAAACAAGAAGATCCAGAAAACAATACCACACTAGCATCATTGAAGAAGAAAGATTCCTAAGGTTGCATAGACACAGGTATGTTAAACAACGTTTTAGAGAAGAGTTATCGAAAACAAAAATGGAACGATGGAAGCAATTCGTGGAGGATAACTTAAAATCGATCCCTGAGGTTTACCATATAAAACAGTATGCCAGAAAATACGATCACTAGCAGTCTTATCCACCTTTAGAAGTGATGGTGGTACCGTAACAAAACGTTTGGAACTGTCAGCTGCACTGCTAATGGAAACACTACTTCCTGGCGATGCAGAGGAAGATGAGACAGATGATCAGCGTGGGTTACGAAAAATGTGATGGGAAGACTATAGAAACAATAAATTTGTGTATCCGATCACACAAGAAAAAATCAGGCAAATAGTTTTTAGAATGAAATAGAAAAATTCCACAGGACCGGACGGGATCCCTGCCGAAGAAATACAAGCTCTATGTGATCAATTAGACAGTAACTACCTCGAACTGTACACCGAGTGCCTCTTGCAAGGAAGGGTCCCTGCGCTTTGGGAGAACGCTGAGGTGGTAGTAATTAGTAAGGGGGAAGGTAAGGGTCCAATGATACCCAAGTACTACAGACCAGTTTATGTTTTAACTTTCTCGGCAAGATATTTCAAAATTTATTACGCAAAAAATTACAATATCACAGAGTGCTTGGCGGGATGAGCCCTCACCAGTAAGGGTTTAGAAGAGGCAAGTGAACTGAAGATGCAACGCACGAGCGATGATGACTGATATTGCTGGCGCTTTCGATAACTTATGTTTGCTGTCTTTCCTTTATTTCCTTAGGGATTTGGAGTGCCCAGAAGCGCTGTACAATTGCCGGAGAGATTACTGCCACAGGCTACATGCTTCACGAATATGCCCACGACAGAAAATAACGAAGACAATAACAAAAGTCCGTCTGCAGGGATCTATGTGGTGCCCAGAGATTTGGTATTTAGCACTAGAGCCCATACTACAGAAGTTACGTGACATCGGTAATACCAGGGGACTGGTAGCATTTGCAGATGACGTGCTGTTCGTTGTAAGTGGTGACTGCAGAAGAATTATGCAAGACAAATGTAATGCAGCGCACCCTGAACTTGAAGACTAGTGTCGAATTGTTCAATTATCACCAGCACCTCACAAAACAACATATATCCTGCTGAAAGGGAACTTAGAAGAAAATCCTAGATCAAAATTAAATGACGTAACGGTTAGGAGAAGCGCAGTATGAATAAACCATTGCAAATAGGCAATTGCAGCTTTTCTTGAAAACAATCAGAGTATACCATCTATTTGTATTAGCATGAGTCTTAGTATAAGGAGCAAGTATTTGGTTTCATAAGCTACGTAGACTACATAATGGAGCCAGCCTCTTTAGTGAGAAGGGTTCAAAGAGGAGTGCTACTAAGATTACTGCACTACCCCAAATAATTCTTTGTTAGTAATATAAGGAATATGCTCACTGGACCTGGAAATTAAGACAATGGAAACCTTTTACTGATTAAAGGAAGACAATAAAATGGAGGGACCCTGGGTGTTCGGAACCGAGACCAATTCGAAAAAGGCAATAAAATATCACATATTACAACATTGGCAAAATGAATGGGACACTTCAGGTACATGCAGGAGTACAAATGTATTTTTTCTTAACGTCGAGGAAGGATAAAAAATGAAAGTTCTTAAATCGTTGAGTGGATTGATACATTACCTCTCTGGTCATGGCCCGTAATCTACGTACCTATGCAAGATCGGAAGACAGATGAATGATGGCTATGCTTGCGGCATTGTGTGCTGGCCAGAACACAGATTGTGCGACTGCGGGCTCTATGAAGATTCGGCGGGTAATGGACGTCACGTATTAAGGATGTTTGATCCCATAGCAACACGAAAGTGTGAGTCGACCTGGCTCATCTTGGACGATACTGCTGCCACAGTATCCAGGAAGGCTAAGGAAGACTTCACGAGACCTTCAACCATTATCCAGCAGCCATTCAGGCTAGACAACATACTCTGCATATGGAGAGTAGGTAACTGAGTCATTGATCAGCGAATTAAATAGTTAACCAGGAATCGACATTCCGTTGTTGCAAGTGATCATAGAAGTGTGGACTTTAAGAAGTAACAGTGATGAGTGGAATTAGTTGCTTCAGTGGAAACGCTGCTGAAGTGCTGCCGTACGCCCAAGTAATTCAGCAGACGATGGTTGTTGACAGGGGTTGTATGAGGTCGGATCCTGTAGCGGAAACAACCACCTACAAGTCAAATGCACTAAACAAATGGAAAAACATGAACATATTCTGTATTGCTTATAATAATAACTGGGTAACTGTGTAAGGGTGTTTATTGTAGTTTTGTAGCAGTAGATGTAGTTGTAGTATTTTAAAAATCAAGGATCGGAAATAAATAGTTACCATATAATTTATTACTATCCAAGGAAATGTGATTTCTATTGCCCATTTCAACAATTCATGTAATAGGGTGTAATTGTTAAGAATAAAAATGTAAGTAAATACTATGAAACATATATCTTCTAGGGCAGGCTCGTTACTTCCAAGAAGAAATTGTCTAGTTAGCATGGTCCCTAAACTGCATACCTTAAGAGCTATGAGCACTTGTAAAACAGATGTTTTTTGCAGTAAAATGAACAGTAGCTCATAGCACTTAAGTCATGCAGTTTGTAGCTCTCAGTCTTCTCCCACAAACCAGTCCTTTCAAAGCATCTGCTAGCAAGCACTCCCTTCTCAATAAATGTCCCAACCAGTTCTTTTTCCTTTCTCTTGTAGCCTTCAGCAGACACCTTCTCTCACGAACCCTTCCCAATACTCTTTCATTACTCACTCTTTCCTTCCAGTTTATCCTTTCCTCCACATCCAAATCTCAAATGCTTGTAACCTTTTTTCATTCTCTTGTCTCATCGTCCTTGTTTCTGCCCCATATAGTGCCACACTCCAGACAAAACATTTTCCAAGCCTTTTCCTTAGACCATTATCTAATTTGCCACATAACAGTGTCCTCTTTCTGTTGAACGCCTCCTTCGCTATGGCAATTCGAATTTTCACCTCCTGCCGACGTCTTAGGTCTTCAGTTATTGTGCTTCCAAGATATTTAAATGTACTTGCTTGGCTTCTGATAGCTTGTCCTATTTTAATATTTGTCAGTCTGCATCTTGTACTGATGACCATACTCCTTGTTTTTGGTGTGTTTACTTGCAGCCCATATTCCACATAAGCTTCATTCAGATCTTTCAGCATGTTATTCACTGTCCGCTCACTTTCTGCCACTATAACCATGTCATCAGGAAATCTTATACATTCTGTTCTCTTTCCACCAATACATATTCCTCTTTTCCCATCTAAGCCTTTCGCAATAATCTCTTCAAGGTATGCATTAAACTGCACTGGGGAAAGGCAACACCCTTGTCTAACACCTCGTCCAATGCTGCTTCCTGCTGACATTTCACTGCCAATCCTTATCCTTACTTTCTGGTGTAAATACAGATTCTGTATCAGTCATCTCTCTTTCCAATCTGCTCCTTTCCTCTTCCAAATTTCTATCAGTTTGTTCCACTGAACTCTGTCAAAAGCTTATTCTAAATCTATAAAAACAGCAAAAATTTCTCTACCTTCTTCCATATACACTCCTGGAAATGGAAAAAAGAACACATTGCCACCGGTGTGTCAGACCCACCATACTTGCTCCGAACGCTGCGAGAGGGCTGTACAAGCAATGATCACACGCACGGCACAGCGGACACACCAGGAACCGCGGTGTTGGCCGTCGAATGGCGCTAGCTGCGCAGCATTTGTGCACCGCCACCGTCAGTGTCAGCCAGTTTGCCGTGGCAAACGGAGCTCCATCGCAGTCTTTAACACTGGTAGCATGCCGCGACAGCGTGGACGTGAACCGTATGTGCAGTTGACGGACTTTGAGCGAGGGCGTATAGTGGGCATGCGGGAGGCCGGGTGGACGTACCGCCGAATTGCTCAACACGTGGGGCGTGAGGTCTCCACAATACATCGATGTTGTCGCCAGTGGTCGGCGGAAGGTGCACGTGCCCGTCGACCTGGGACCGGACCGCAGCGACGCACGGATGCACGCCAAGACCGTAGGATCCTACGCAGTGCCGTAGGGGACCGCACCGCCACTTCCCAGCAAATTAGGGACACTGTTGCTCCTGGGGTATCGGCGAGGACCATTCGCAACCGTCTCCATGACGCTGGGCTACGGTCCCGCACACCGTTAGGCCGTCTTCCGCTCACGCCCCAACATCGTGCAGCCCGCCTCCAGTGGTGTCGCGACAGGCGTGAATGGAGGGACGAATGGAGACGTGTCGTCTTCAGCGATGAGAGTCGCTTCTGCCTTGGTGCCAATGATGGTCGTATGCGTGTTTGGCGCCGTGCAGGTGAGCGCCACAATCAGGTCTGCATACGACCGAGGCACACAGGGCCAACACCCGGCATCATGGTGTGGGGAGCGATCTCCTACACTGGCCGTACACCACTGGTGATCGTCGAGGGGACACTGAATAGTGCACGGTACATCCAAACCGTCATCGAACCCATCGTTCTACCATTCCTAGACCGGCAAGGGAACTTGCTGTTCCAACAGGACAATGCACGTCCGCATGTATCCCGTGCCACCCAACGTGCTCTAGAAGGTGTAAGTCAACTACCCTGGCCAGCAAAATCTCCGGATCTGTCCCCCATTGAGCATGTTTGGGACTGGATGAAGCGTCGTCTCACGCGGTCTGCACGTCCAGCACGAACGCTGGTCCAACTGAGGCGCGAGGTGGAAATGGCATGGCAAGCCGTTCCACAGGACTACATCCAGCATCTCTACGATCGTCTCTATGGGAGAATAGCAGCGTGCATTGCTGCGAAAGGTGGATATACACTGTACTAGTGCCGACATTGTGCATGCTCTGTTGCCTGTGTCTATGTGCCTGTGGTTCTGTCAGTGTGATCATGTGATGTATCTGACCCCAGGAATGTGTCAATAAAGTTTCCCCTTCCTGGGACAATGAATTCACGGTGTTCTTATTTCAATTTCCAGGAGTGTATCTTTCCCCAAATAGTCCTGAACAGGCCAATAGCATATCTTGCTCCTTTTCCTCTTCTAAATCGGAACTGCTCCTCTGCAATTCCTCTATCCAGCTTGCCATATAGCCTTCTATTCGACACTCTCAGCAACACTTCAGCTGCATGAGAAATTAGACTATGGTCCTATGCTCTTCACAGTTTTTAGTGTTTCTCTTTTTCTCTGTTGGTATCATACCTGTTGCAAGGAAGTCCTCAGGCTATTTCCCTTTGCCATATATCTCATTACAGAAGTAGATTATTTCTTTTCTGGTCTTGTCTCCCAGTCTCTTCAACAGTGCTGCTGCCAAATCATCGGTTCCACATGTCTTCCTATTCTTTATCTGCTTCAGCGCCTTTTGTACTTCTGCTTCCAAAACGGTGATCGTGTTTCCATCTTCTGGCACATATTGCTCCTCTTCAACCTTAATCTCGCTTTGTGTTTCATCCCCCTTATACAGACACTCCGTATATTCTTGCCATCTGTTCAAAATTACCTGTGGTTCTTCTGCTAGAGTACCATCCGCTCTTTCTATTTCCATGTTATTCCACTTTGTTTTACGTTCAAAAACTATCTCACTAGCCAGTCTATACGTCATTTCATACTTTCCCTCTTCCTCCATTTTCTTTATTTCGTCGCATTTCTGTTACATTCATTTTTCCCTTTGCTTCTTCTGTTTCTTTTCTTAATTCATTATTAAGCTTCCTGTATATCTTTTTGCCTTCTTCAGTTTCTACATTTTTACACTTTCTCCGCTTTTCCATCTTTTTCACGTGTTTTCTGTTATCCATTCTGTCCTGGTTCTTTGGGATACTTTAATTCTAGTAGTGCTTTGGCAGTGTCCATGATTCCTTCCCTCATTTTTATCCTTTTGTCACCAACACTTTCATAAACTCTACCTATTTCCCATTTTTCCATAAATCTGTTTTCCTAATCTCATATCTTCCCTAACTGTTTGAGCCTTTCTATGTTTAGTCTTTCTTTTGCTTTACCTCTCCAGACCTTTTTCAATTTCACTTGTATTTCTCCCATTACTAGGTTGTGGTCTGAATTTATATCCGCTCCTGGATAAACTTTGGCGTTCTTCAAACATTTCCTAAACCCTTTATGTATCAGGATGCAGCCCAACTGATATCTTTCCCTATTCAAATTTGATATCCATGTGTAACGTATCCTTTTTTGGTGTTCAAATAACGTGTTACCCACTGTTAATGAATTTTCTTTACAGGAACTAATTAGTCGTTCACCTCTATCATTTCTTATTCCTAATCCAAATTATCGTACTGTATCTCCATCTCTTCCTTCACCCACCACTTCATTCCAGTCCCCCATGATAATGATGCAGGCATTTCAATTTTCTTTCTCGATGAGTTCTTGTATTCTCTTATAATATCATTCCACTTCCTCATCTCTGTGCGGGATGGTTGGCATATATACCTGTATTAACACCAAATCTTTTGAACTACCCTTCATTCGTATCATTATCAGTCTTCTATCAATATACTGTCCCTTCATTACTTTATTTTTCAGCGTTTGCTCTATCAATATTCATACTCCGTGTTCCCCACTCTTGATTTCCCCGGAGTAAAACAGCTTATAATCTCCAGTTTATATTTCCCCATTCTCTCCCCATCTCATTACACACAAACCAAGGGCATCTAATCTGTTTCTTTTTATCTCCTCTTTTGCATTCTCTAGCTTTTCTGCTTGCAGTAGTGTCCTCACATTCTATGTTCCAATCCTTATCTTTTCTTCCCTCATTGTCTCTTTCTTCCTTTCAAATATGTCTGCTCTCAATGTGTTCCCCTCCCGAGGTCCGAATGAGGGGAAGTTTTAACTCCGGTACCTTTCACACGGAGAAACATACCATGTACTGCTTGGGGATGTAATGTGGTAGTTTCCCGTTACTTTCGACATAGGAAGTAAGTTGCCCAGCCTAAAATCAGCCTCTCACTAAGAGTCAGACGCTGTTTGTAGCTGCCCCTCTGGGGTACATTCGCTACTTGTACTCTTTGTGTACCCAAAGAGAAAAGATGCCTCTTCCGCCAGCTAAGCCACCGCCGGCATAGCCCTTCGGATTCAGACCACGCAAACCACATCGCCCGCAAGGACAGTGCTACGTTGAGGAGGTGTCCCCGGAGGAGACATTTCTCCTGGGACATTCTATATAGAAGAGAAACTGTGACTTTTATCAGGGAGCTATAAAATGTGATACATTTTGGGCGTTCTGGAAATATGGTATCAATAGCAGACTCATTAGATTGAATGAAATCCAAGTCTGCATGTACTGGAAGCGATTCCATTGTAAATGCATCAATATAGGCAATTAAGCTATCCCAATCCGCTTTCCTGGTGTCAACCCTGTCATGCTTCTCTCTGCTTGTCTCCCTCTCTTATTGCTAGTTTCCCCGTCAATCTGAATTGCCTTATATTCACTGGATGGCTATTAACCTTAACCGCAGTTTGTTAGAATGACATCTATGTTGGTGGTTACAACTGCTAATCCCTCGAGCTGACCGGCCTTTTGGATTTAAATCAATGAGGTCCACTTCCTGCACTGCATCCTCCAATATTTCGTTAGTTTGTATACTCAGCCACAGAGGGTATTATATATTAGTCTCTATTGCTGCTAGCAGATATACTCCTCGTCCGTATAAAGTACCGCCCTGAGTTTATCTTCAAAGGTACGTCGGGATGCGAATATAGCATGTGTGTACTTACTACAAACCATTTTGTCTGCGCGTTCTTCGCTTCTACTGTGACCATATGCTTATCACTTAGCTGTCCGACATTAGTTACATTAAATTTCCTAATCTTAATGACAATGGCAGATGTTGCTTCATCGTGGCCAGTGACTATCCACATACCGCAGGGAAAATGTGGGAGACTATTCCTTCTACGGTATAGTACTGGAAAATAGATTACATTGACACTCAGGTCGTCATAGCCTGTTTACTTCGTGCGGCACTTATCTGTAGTGCTGAAAGTTAACTTCCGAAACTTAGGTCGACAGGTGAAGCTTAACTGTTGCTTATTCAACTACACGCTTACAGGTGGATTTGTCTGTTTGATAATTACAGAGGTAATCGCACTGAAACCCTACTACAATAACGCACTGAATAATTGCACGACTGATGCGGTCATTTGATTATTTTGAGTCCAGTGGGACACGTAATTAAACACGCACATTCAGACTAGCCATTCATCACAGAGAAATAAACTGCCCATAAAGCCAAGAAAGAACCAAAATGTAAAATAGGTTAGAGGGAAACCATGTTCGATGATTTTGTATTCAGACACAAAATTACACCGAAATTCATAGTAATACTTGTGCGGAATTACAATTACGGGCCCATTGAACAGAGACTACGTTCTGCGAACATCGTAATATGGGAGCCACTGCAAATACGTTGTAGCCACATAGCTATCCACGACAAAGAAACAGCGATCGACTATAAAAAACGCTGCAGAGGAAGGCCACGAAACAAAATTATACTATACGAGCCAGAGATTGAAAATACTGTGACAGCTGTAAGGTTCTTTTATTTAGAACATGATCGGTGTTGGGCTCTTATACGTCCATCATCTGTTATAACTTCGGATAACCACAAAACTCAGTGGGATTTTAATATGGCTACCGGAATGTTAACTATACCTGCTGTGCCCTTAACCAGGCACGCAATGGATTCAGAAAACTAATCACACTCCTACATACACGTGGCCTCATGTTCCTCTATCGCAAGGCTATAAACCACAAATAACATTCCAATAAATTCCGAAACTCATGAATTACTACCAATTTATATATCTGCTAAGTATCCCGAGTTAGTCTACAATATCTGGAACCTTTGAAGAGATGAATTAGAGCCGCAGTCAAACTGAACTTACACATACATAAAATTACTAACACTGAGGACTAGAAGTAGGTGCCACTTCTCCGACGATTCCCAGGGCAGAAGCTGCTCGTCCCCTCCTCAGTGTTCTCCAGCAGACCGGAAGCCAACATAGACAATATGTACGTTCTTTCTGTGCCAAATTCAACGAAGTGATGGACCATCGTTCGCCAGCGTCTCTCTTACCCAGAAAAGTTCCGTTAACTCTACACAAAGGTTGGTTAACCTGCCGGTAGATTTAGAGAAACTTAAGCCAAGGCCAAGGACACAGACGACAGGCAAGCTCGCAACCAGACATAGAGCGAGAACGCATATACATGATGACCGATTTACAGTATCAGTTAAACCCTTAATGGCTTTATTATTAATATGTGAAACAATTAAAATATGGATTCAGGTGTCGTAATATAGTGTCGTAATACAGTGTTGAAACATCACTCTCGCTGGCAGATCTAGCGCCCGTCTGATCATTTTTCTCTCAGTTTTGAACTTACAGAAGTTCCTACACATAAGTGATGCTGTAAAGTAATGCAAAGGTGGGAATCAACCCTGAAAGTCAATGAAGACACTTATACAGAGACGCTTCAGTATATTTATCCTTTTATGTGTATCGAGAGCGAGTAAAACACTTCAGAGAGGGGGGGGGGGGGGAGGGGGGTTGGGTCAAGGTATACTAATGCATATGCTTTTACAAAAACCACATATAATTATTTAAGTTAGAATTTCTTATGGTTAACATCAGCCGAAGGATGTCGCATAATGATTTAAACTCTGATACAAAATTATTCTCTCTCAAAAGATCCTATCTAAAGTCCTGGGCGCGGAGTACGTAATAGATTTCCCTTTAGAATGCCCAACTCTGATAATATAGACACGTCGCTGGAAAACCTGCAGAAGATCGATGATCGTTGCAGAAATTGTTAGTTGAACCTCGCTATAGACAAATCTAACCTCTTGCGCATAAATAGCTGGAAAATCCATAGATTGTCGAATAATTATTGGAAACTTCTACGTTCATAAAACGTATGGGACTATACCATTTAAAGAATAACGACCTCATCAAGTTGACAGTAGAAAATCCAGTTCCCAGATTGAGATTCAATTGAAGGATGCTCAGGAAGTCTAATCCCTTCACCAAGGAAGTAGCTAGCGAAACCGCCTTTCGACCGATAGTTGGACATTGTGTGTCGCGTGAAATCTCTACAGGATAACATCTACAGAGGAGATAGACAAGATCCAAAAAAGAGCAGAGTAGTTAGTCGCCGTTTCATCTAGTAAAGACGGAAGTCATCAGAGAGATGTTCATCCAGTCTCAATGTTAAACGGTACAAGAGAAGCAATGTGCGTCACGGAGAGGTTTCAAACTTCCTGCCTGATTATGGTTTTGTACCAAACTGTAAGCAAACTGCACCTCTGTCCCGCCTTCCGTGCTATTAAAATTCCGGAAGCGTACGTCCCTAGACGTACATATACCTCGCAGAAAGGGTATTACGTCAGAGAGATCCGAGTTCATGCAGAGGCTTAACAACGATCGTTCTTTTCACGCATCATTCACGACTGGAACAGTAAAGTGGTGGGAGGGGGGTGGGGGGGGGGGGGGGGGGGAGGGGAGACAGTATCACACAAGGTAACCTCCAACACAGATTAGGTTGACTGAAGCGTATAGATTCAGATGTGACAGTTTATATAGAATTATTTATTTATTTGTCCTATTCTCCTAAAGAATTCGATCATACTTCATTCTGTTGGAAGACGAAATTTTTCACATTTTAAATTAAAGAAAAAAATGTTATTAGAGCAGAAGGGAATACAACTTCATTTCGTATAAAACTGTGATGTAGACTATAAAAACTATTTACATTAAACAAACGCTGCATCTTCGAATAAGAGTGAAATTTCTTGTCAGGAGTGAGAGTCTGTGTGAAAAGAATCTATCACACCTTATGGAGTATCACAGTGTTTGATACAATGAACTACCGGTCGATAGGTGTGATGCGCAAATCCTTCTTCATTCACCTAGATTTAGAACTGTGTGCTTTTCCAGAAACAGTTCGATGGATGTGTTGGTATGTTTTATTTCAAGTGAATCTGTCGGAATAGTTTATTTGAATTGAATCTACTTTCATCCTCTTCCTGGTTCAATCAGTGTGTGCTCCGAACCATATGGCTGAGTCACTGGCAGGCCTCCTTCTAGAAATCAGTTTCAACAAGACGCAATCATTTTAATGTACATAAAGTTGTGTTATTAATGAGATAAAGTGCTTTTTAATTACTCCTTTTTAGGATACCGTTGGCACCAATTACCGCTTGTCGAAGCTTTCACATAATGAGCAGAGAGTATTTGGGTAGTGCACGTTATTTAATCCACACGAAACTGGATGATTAAAAGTGATGGTTCTTTCGTATTGTAGATGCGAGATAGGATATTACTAGTTCTGCAAAACTATTAAAGGTAAATCAGTGTAACGGTTAAAGCAGAATATATCTCCATCTCATCTGTCCGACTATTACAGAAATTTAATTACTGCTTGGATGGCTGTGTAGCAATAAACGAAAAAAATATTAATCATCGCCTCGCTCAGCATTAATTATTTGTCAGAAGCATTCTACGCTGTTTTTATATTTCCGTAACCATCACGGTAGCTTTTGGCTCCGTACCAGACTATTAAAATCTCGCTGGTGGAAGAAGTCTTCGCTGTTAGAGCTTGTGGCAAGGAGAGGACTGTTGGAGGAGCATAATTTCTGACCACCATACTATGCGTCGATGTCTTGAGTTAAATAACAATCCTCTCCATAATGCCTAGTACAAAGAGGGTATATGGTACTAATGGTGCATCACACTACCTCCCCCCCCCTTCTGGACTATATGAGAGGAATAACTACGTGCAGGCATCCATCAGGCTTCACTCTTTATCGATAACATTTCCGTAAGTATCAATGTCAACATAAAGACGCATCGTACACATACATACGACACAATTCACAAATGTCACACTACGTTTTATTAGAAGAGCAGCCAAACCTCCCTGATTCAGTATAACCCTTGAACACTCACGAAAAAGAGTCAAAAGCTTTGAGGACACTAATAACAAGAGCGCGAACTTACAATAAATTTTATTCCATCTGAACCGAGAAAGCTGTTGGTGGTAAAGACACTACATATCTGCTGGTGACGAGCAGAGATTAAGCGGGCACGCCATCACGCTTTAGATTTTTCGTCAGTACCTTAAATCACTACAAGCGAATGCCGCGATATATCTTTCGAGAAGGGTATGAACTATTTCCTTACACAACCTAGTCCTGTCCAAACATATGCTTGTCTCATGATCGTCATCTACGAATAAACAGTGAGCTGTGAATTATGATATTTTTCTGTATCATCAAAAAACTCTCGTGCATGGGTTATTTTACGCTGAAGATGAAATTATGTCTCGAACACATGTGACACTAGACAGCTTTTGGATAAAAAATAAATGTACTGTAAACTGAGATGAATGTGAATAGAAACGAAACTCCCAAATATGTTCTACTCTATCGTGTCGGAATGAAAAATTGGAATATTACTTAATGGTTTATTTGTTTGGATTGGTAGTGCACCACTCTAACAGGGAAACTATGAATTTCAAACTTGATGACATTGTTAGTTCATATTCTCTTCACTCTATGACAAACAACGGATGTGGTGCAGAATTTTCTTACTTCGAACTATATTTATAGGTACAAATCTAAACTGTGTTTTTTTTATTTAAGTATTAGTAAGCGAATTTGCAAGCCCCTTTCATTAAACAAAAGTTTACTATTAATGTATACTTTAATCTGATTGCTGTTTCGGCTGACTGAATATGTAAGATTGTGTTTTCAGAATTTTTGGGGTGAACAGAAACATTAATTATCAGTCTTTCTTCAGAAAAAGACCAAGAATTTGACGGAAATGGAAAACTAAATGGTACTGGTCTCAATCAACGAGATTTCTCTATGATTAAGTAAATGGAAAAAGTAAGCAGTCATTTAGGTTGTATGCATATAAATTAGTTATTTTTAAGGCAAAGTTTATGTTGACTATTTTTTATTTTTTGAGAAAACGAACAACATTATAAACCTTTATCTTAGTACATGAGCAACCATTTTTTAGTCAAGGAGATGTTCGAAATCTTTCGGTTGCTTTTGTGGGTACGACCTGCAGATCGAAAGACATCATTTATAAATTCCTCAGTTTAATATTACAATAATGTACTTCTAGATATAGCAGTCTTCATTAGGAAAACAGAATAAAAACCCATAATTCATGCAATATGTTTCGTTTTTGAATTGAATAGAAAGTTTTTGAACTAGCAAAAATTTGTTTCTTATTCTCCAAGATCAAAAACAGGTTTCGACATGTCCCTATGCACCCAAAAGTCCAATAAATAGCAAAAAAGAATAGGATCAATACTGCTGTTTCCGTTTTTGGTGTTATAAAAGCATGAGCTTGGTCCTAAATCTGATTGTAAAGTTTCAAATTAGGCACAAGACGTACAATACAATAAAATTTAACTTTCATATTTCTTTTTAAAATAACCAGTCATTTCTTTTAAAGTCGAAAACCATTTCTTTTCTCTCCATTATACGCTATTAGGAATAACTTTTCAGTCATGGTGCCGATAATGCAACTGGTACTGAGACTAGTTTCTTAACTAAAAATGAGGACGAAGCTCACAAGCTGACAGCTCATTCATATCGGATAATGATTTAGTAGGTAATTTACGAGAATTTAAAGTACGCGATATTTTAGAAGATTGTAGTACAGCCTAATTTAAATGAAACGTTCTACATTACATGTGTCCAGATTTTACTTTTTACAGATATACATTTCCTAGTATGTAACAGAAGATGTGAAACAAAGAAAAATGAAAAAGTTCATATTTCATTTTCATAAATTCCACTTCCGAAACCAGTGCACTTTCAGTTTGTCGTGACCACATTGGGTGTTGCTCTTCTGAGGTCGTCTTCGATTTATGAGACAGCTTTAGTTATAATCCAAACCATGATTTCGTCTCTGATATTGAATTGTCTGTTCGGCCATCCCTATAGGGAAAAATCTGATGGGATAACCTCGGGGGATCTTGGTGCCCAAGCAACCACACCATTTATTTCGATCCATCTTACAGAGAAAGTTAGATTTAGATAGTGCCACCTGATGACTAGAATGTACAGGTGTGCCGTCATGCTAGAAGAACATAACCCTTCTTGAATCCAAAGGAACCTCTTCCGTTAATATTGGATGCTCGGTTTCACTAAGGTCTATGTTGTGATGCAACGCAGTGACTCAGCTGCCGGCAGGTGTGGGCGAGCGGTTCTAGGCGCTTCAGTCTGGAATCGCGCGACCACTACGGTCGCAGGTTCGAATCCTACCTCGGGCATGGATGTGTGTGCTGTCCTTAGGTTAGTTAGATTTAAGTAGTTCTAAGTTCCAGGGGACTGATGACCTCAGATGTTAAGTCCCATGGTGCTCAGAGCCATTTGCAGTGACTCAGCTGGTCCAGTCAACTGATAGTCTGTTACTCTGCAACTGCTGAGCGTTTTTGCAAATGAGTGTACAGAAAGGTACGTGGATTTTCGTCTGACTAGTGATGTGAATTACGGATCATACTCAAACTGTTATCAGTAATCACTGCTAATAGGATCACTCGGCGATTCGCAATTATCCGACGACAAAATTTCAATCGTCTACATTTATCTCCTTCTCGTAGGTGCTGAATCTACTGTAGATGAGTATGTTGGAGACCGTGTATACTAATGTCCGACATATTCTTGTTTGTCGAACACCAATACGTGTATAAATTCTGTGTATGGTCGTTGAAGGAGTACGTTCCACCAACGGAGCAATACCTTCTAATTTATACGCACTGTGACTGTTTGCACGTTCAGATGAAATATGACTGCCGGTTTCTGCACCAGTCTCACGCAGTTCTCTGAAAACACGAGTAAACGCTCTTGAATTTGTTACTCTGTGGTTAGGGAAGCTTCTGTCGCTACCTCTACAGGCAGCAGAAGCTTTTCAATTGCAAAACCTGTACACAGATATCATAAACACACAATGAATATTTGTAAATATGTCCGACATGCTTCAGAAGAATTGACCACAAAATCATATTCTCAGTTAAGCAATTTAATTAATATAAAACTTGAGCACAAGTTCAAAACTTGAACTTCAAAACAAAAATGCCCACAGATAAATAAACCCATAGCAACTGGATCCCCAGCAGGAGAAATCGGCTGTATATGTGTAACCTAAAAAAGTTGTACAGATGTTATTGGGAACGTCTTATTCGCAGTACTCTATACAGTCACTCATAAAATATTTTCTGTACCTAGTGGAACACCTAGTGCGAAAGTGAAACGTAAAAATCAATCAAATGAAAGTGAAGAAACGCGTGGCGTTAAACCGTTGACTCGGAGCCACTAGAGAAAACTTGAAAATCGACAGTCAAACAGTCTAAGAAGAAGGTAATCGATCGTTCATCTACGCCTCGGTCACTTTTTTACGTCAGCAGTTAAGAAATAGTTTGATGCAACATGCAATTACTGTCTGAGTACTTTAGAGATGTAGTGCTCATGGGGAGAGGAGCTCGTTGTCTTGTACTATCTCAATCTCTCCTTGTCCCTCAGATTTTACTGTTAATCTCAATTAACGTGTCACATGTGTCCAGAATTTTAATAATAACAAGAATAAAGTATATGCAATATCTTTAATTTAATGACATCTTTAACTCCATCCCACCCCTCGCCTTCCACTCACCCGCAAATGTCTGGGAGAACACGACGCTACGACCTACGGAACTTAGGAGGAGTCAATACCATAGCCAAATAAATTGTACACTTGTACAGACCACATAAAGACTGTTTCTTGAAATGATGATTTAGATGTCTGTAATCTGGTTGTGATGAAACATAAACCGATACTCTTTGCAAGTCAATCTAGGCTATGCCGTCTAGCTGTTGAATTATTTTTTTCCTGCATTGTATTTCGATTACTGTTACGGAATCTTCACTAGTGAAAACACAAAAATGACCTGTCGATGCGGATGAACACTCTGGAAAATATCGTCCCATATTTTTAGGCAATTTTTGTTTTGGAGGGGGAATAATAAATGCTGCACAACTTATGTCTGGATCTGTAGAGAAAGCGTGTTGTAACAACAAACATGTAAAATAATGTACCCACTCTTCCGTGTGTGTTAGGAAGAAAGCGTTTCATTTCACTGTCACTAGTAGCTGTTTATTTTGTAGCTAATTAACTAACGTGGTAACAATACTCCAAGATCAGGGGCCATATAACATGTTCTGCTGGCATATTGTCTTTTGCATCCGATGTTACTTCTAGCACTAACTGTATTTTTCCACTGTTTAACAGTGCTACCTTCTTAATTAGCTGATCATAAATGAAGTACCAGTGACATACCTTTCACCATTTCACATGGCAAGTGCAAGAGTGTAATAAAGTGTTTTATATTTTATAACGTGTAACGCCGATATGGTGAATCGTCGAACATGTTTCCAGGAGACTTGAAAAGTAAGTTACACATTATTATGGCAGGCTAAGTAACTCTTACTGAATGCTGCACTACACTTAAAAATTACGAAGCTAATTAATACTACTTTTAAAATTCGTCACTAAGTCTCTGTGAACAAAGGCTGGAGCGTTTAGCAGTTGTTCAATTCGTCCTTGATGGAAATATGCTTCACGGTTACGGAGCTATTCGAGAACCGCTGTGTCAACTTCCTCATCGTTCCAAAATCTTTCTCTCCCAGAACTACCTTAAATTTGTCGAAAAGGCCGAAACCGCACGGTGCGAGATCTGGCCCTCCCGAACAGCGTCGCCCACGTCTGTGAGCCCTCGTTCAAACTGTTGGCACCATTTTCCTACGGCTGGATGCGAAATTTTCTGCCGTCTACATACCGCCAGGATCTGACACTATGCCTGTGTCCACCTTAGACGTTCTGCCCACAAAAAGCGTATTCTCCCGCGTACTTCAGCTTTGGAGTGTGTTTCCAGTTACCACGCTATTTCATTCGCTTGCGCCCTACGATGCTGCAGTTAACCATACCTTAGGAAATCAGAAACATCTACTCCCTTCCAACAATGCTCCACTCTTTTTGTGCAGTGGTCCTTGCTTGGGCGGACATGAGTAACTTACTATCTGGAGCTTCTATGCATGAGATTTATTTGCCAAGTGTGTTTCTTCCACTGATATTTACATCTTGGTTCCAAACCAGTACTGTGCTAGATATTAGACATTAAACTGTAGATATGCTGTACTAACTCTGTCATTTTTTACTTTACCTCTATTTACTTTTCTTTTCTTTCTTATTTCATGAGACTGCGTTGTCTGCTTTCTCTTGTCTATTGTATTCAGGATAGAATGATAGTACTTTTCATTTACATTGATCGTAACTGTTCCACCTATGTATCCGAAAGCTGTTTCTACGATATTAAACGTCGATAAAATTTGGTACTAATATATGTGTGCATAGTAGTACGGCTCTGATATATTGTTACTACTCACATCTTCCATCTTTCAAAACATGACATCTATCAATTTAGTATACATTATAGATTTTATATTTTTACACTATTGTATCTGAGAAGTTATAGTTTTTTTTATTTCATTACACTCTTGTAAAACTAGCTTATACTTGATAGTATATATTTTTCCTATTTCTATGGCTAGAGCCGATTTTCTTGTTACATGTTTCAGTACCTTTCTGTACTGAATAAATGAAACAGCACTGATAATGTTTTTGTTTTCGTTCCCTATTCGTAACAAACATGCGTGATTGATTACTCTTTGATATGTTAACAATGAGTTGATGACCAGTGACAACTGTGATTTTATACCTGACACACCATCTCTTCATTAACTGTTTGTTCTTTTGATGATCAGCATTCTGATTGGTCTGTATCAGTAACACTGATGTGCCACATTACGTAAATAAATATTTGAGCTCTTGTAAGTATTAGGTGTAACACCATATGTTTAGAGTGGGGCAAATGAAAGTGGCCCGAACGACTGGATATGATTGGACATGAATGTGTGCAAATAATCACACCCCGTGATGCACGCACTACGTGTGCACCTATCACGTGATCCACAACACTTCAGAGCGTACTGCGGGTTGCGTCAGTGCGAGTGGAGCAGTCTAAAGGCGGCGATGTACTCACAGTGGGGCATCCGGTGTTCGTTGTCGAAAGTTACGTGGCAACAAAGCCGAAGAAACGCTGTGGTCATTTGTTTGCAAAGAAGTTTAATGGTGTCAAAGTGCAAGAAAAGAGTGCCATGCAAAGCATAGTCCCGAAATGGCGCCAAACAGGATCTGTTTTGGACAAGTCAAAAAACACTCCAAAACGTACCCCGCACACTAAGAATTGTGGCTGCAGTTCACCAGAAGAAGCTTCAGAGTCCTACCAAATCAACCCGACATCCGTCGCAAGATACCAGCATACATGTCGATCATGCGTACGAATACTCCACCTGGACGTGCACATGCATCCCTACCGAGTGTCAGTTGTTCATTCATTAAAACCAGCAAATGCTCCTCAGCATCTCCAGTTTGAGTGGTTGATCACTGAGGTAACAACGAATGCCTTGGACTTTAAATTGCTCTTTGTCTGATGAAGGTTGGTTTCATCTGAGTGGTTATATCAGCTCAGAGAAGGACAGGTTCTGATCACCGGGGAATCCCCATAACTTCCACAAAACACCATTGCACGATCAGAGGGTTGTGTTTTGATGTACAATTTCCGCACGCCGCATTATTGGTCCCATCTGCTTTCATCAGGCGCTCACTTCAGTGCGTTACTTTGCCAAAATTTTGTAACCATTTGACGGAGGAGGAAAAAAATCTACAGTTACATCCAATAGTGTGGTGCAACTGCCTATACAACTAGGCGGAACCCCGGAGCAAGTTTACACAACCATCACCCCTGATAGTGTTGTTAGCAGAGGTCAGTCTAGTCTCGGCTCTAGCTCGCCACCCACGTCACCTGATATGTCAGTGTGCGATTACATTTTGTGGGGATTCCTCAAGTCTGAAGTTTATCGCAATAACCAGCATAGTCTTCAAGAAGTACAATTACAGCAGTTCACGTTCGATCCACCTTAAGTAACTTACTGACCAGGCCCAAAAATGCCAAGAGGTGAATGGTGGTAGGTTTCATCTACATCTACATGGATACTCTACGAATTGCATTTAACTGCCTGGCAGAGGGTTCAAAGAACCACCTTCACAATTCTCTATTATTCCAGTCTCGTATAGCGCGCTGAAATAACGAACACATATATCTTTCGGTACGAGCTATGATTCCCCTTATTTTATCATGTTGATCGTTTTCTTCCTACGTAGATCAGAGTCAACAAAATATTTTCTCATTCCGAGGAGAAAGTTGGAGATTGGAATTTCCACATCTGCATCTACTCCATATTCCGCAAGCCACTTGACGGTGTGTGGCGAAGGGTACTTTGAGTACCTCTATCGGTTCTCCCTTCTATTCCAGTCTCGTATTGTTCGTGGAAAGAAAGACTGTCGGTACACCTCTATGTGGGCGCTAATCTCTCTGATTTTATCCTCATGGTCTCTTCGCGAGATATACGTAGGAGGGAGCAATATACTGCTTGACTCCTCGGTGAAGGTATGTTCTCGAAACATTTCGTGAGAAGATTCCGTCGTAACGAAAAACGCCTTCAAAAATAGTTCAAATGGCTCTGAGCACTATGGGACTCAACTGCTGCGGTCATTAGTCCCCTAGAACTTAGAACTAGTTAAACCTAACTAACCTAAGGACATCACAAACATCCATGCCCGAGGCAGGATTCGAACCTGCGACCGTAGCGGTCTTGCGGTTCCAGACTGCAGCGCCTTTAACCGCACGGCCACTTCGGCCGGCCCAAAACGCCTTCCTTTTAATGATGTCCAACCCAAATCCTGTATCATTTCTGTGACGCTCTCTCCCGCACTTCGTAATAATACAAAACGTACTGCCCTTCTTTGAACTTTTTAGATGTACTCTGTCAGTCTTATATGGTAAGAATCCCTCACAGTCTCATTAGTAGATCTGTTACGTTTTCTAAGTGTCCTACCAATACAAAGCAGTTTTTGGTTAGCCTTCCCCACAACATTTTCTGTGTTCCTTCAAATTTGTGTTGTACGTTCCTAGGTATTTAATTGAATTTACGGCCTTTAGACTTGAAAAATTTGTCGTGTAATCCACGTTTGACGGATTCCTTTTAGCACTCATGTCGATGACCTCACACCCTTCGTTATTTAGGCTCAACTGCCAATTTTCGAACCACACAGATATCTTTTCTAAATCGTTTCGCCGGCCGGTGTGACCGAGCGGTTCTAGGAGCTTCAGTATGGAACCGCGCGGCCGCTACGGTCGCAGGTTCGAATCCTGCCTCGGGCATGGATGTGTGTGATGTCCTTAGGTTAGTTAGACTTAAGTAGTTCTAAGTTCTAGGGGACTGATGACCTCAGATGTTACGTCCCATAGTGCTCACAGCCATTTGAACCATAAATCGTTTCGCAATTTGTTTTGATCTTCTGATGCCTTTATTAGTCGATAAACGACAGCCTCATCTGCAAACAATCTGAGACGGCTACTCACATTGTCTCCCAAATCGTTTATATAGATGACGAACAGCAAGGGACCTATAACACTACCTTGGGGAACGCCAGAAATCAGTTTTGGTTTACTCGATGACATTCCGTCAGTTACCCCGAACTATGAGCTTTCTGACAGGAAATCACGAACCCAGTCGAATAACTGAAACGATATTCCACAACCACGCAGTTTCACCAAAAGCCTCTTGTGTGGTACAGTGTCAAAAGCCTTCCGGAAATCCAGAAATACGGAATAAATCTGAAATCCCTTGTCAATAGCATTGCGTATATAGAGGTAATTGTGTTTCATAAGAACGGTGTTTTCTAAACCCATGTTTATTGTGTGTTAATAGACTGTTTTCTTCGAGGAAATCCATAATGTTCCAGAATCCTGCTGCATATCGACGTTAATGATATGAGCCTGTAATTAAGTGGATTATTCCTACTACTTCTTGAATATTTGTGTGACCTGTGCAAGTTTCTAGTCTTTGGATAAGGATCTTCCGTCGAGAGAACGGTTGTATATGATTGTTAAGTATGGAGCACTCTGAAAGGAACCTAATTGGTATTCAGTCTGGATTAGAAGACTTTCCTTTATTAAGTGATTCAAGTTGCTTCACTACTCCGAGGATATCTACTTCTACGTAGGCAGCTGTTCTACATTCGAATTTTGGAATAATTACTTCGTCTTCTTTTGTGGAGGCACTTTGGAAGGCATATTTTGTAACTCTGCTTTGGGAGCACTGACTTCAATAGTATCTCCACTGCTGTAACGCAGAGAAGACATTTATTGTGCTTTCAACATTCGTTATAATCAGGTTAGTACTGTATTTCGTTTCCTCTGCTGTTTTCTTTGTACTCTGGAACTTTGGTCTCCGGGCCACGTTTATTTTACCCACCCTGTATAATTGTTTGTATTCTATACATTTCTGATGGTTTCATGTTTTCATGCGTGTACAAATACTGTGATAATCGCTGTTAACCGATACCGGAAATGATAATACAGGACGTATAGATAGCAGCGTACCGTGCTTCCATAAAATTAAGGAAAAGGCGCCAGGGCTACTTATAGAAGCAGTGAAAAATCTCAGAAACGACGCAGCTTTTTCCATTTCAAATGGATTGATCCTTGCAACTCTGCTGCAAATAAAAGCATAGAATAATTTATAATATGGAGAGATAGTGTATACGACCTTCTCTACCGTACTTGAGTAAGACGATACTTAGTGTCTTTATCCAGAAACTCTTGCTGAATTCAGCAGACGGAGTCCATGAATTATGTCAAAGGACAAAACAGGAGACGTGTGTGATTGCGACGAGACTGGAGAGAAAACGCAGTGTGTTACGTCATTCAGCTATTGAAGTTTCATCTGTGCAATTAAAACGTGCGTTGCCGTATCTAGAGCAAGCTGAGTCCCGCACCGGGCACTGCGACTACTAAGGAGGAGTCTCCTTGGCGAATCTCGCCGGCGCTCTAATATCAGATTATTGCCGCACGATGGACCACCGCGGGATTAGAGGAGGCGCGCCTTGCTTCCCAGTAATTACGCCGCGACCTGCTCCTCTCCACCCACACCCCCACTCCCACCCACACCCCGCTAAACCCTTCCTCCACCAATTTCGCCGGTCGCTGATTGGTAAGGTTACTGTGCGGCACGTCGCCTTCCGTTGCACAGCGAGCGCCCAGTTGGGTTCAAATGGCTCTGAGCGCTATGGGACTTAACACCTGTGGTCATCAGTCCCCTAGAACTTAGAACTACTTAAACCTAACTAACCTAAGGACATCACACACATCCATGCCCGAGGCAGGATTCGAACCTGCGACCGTAGCGGTCACGTGGTTTCAGATTGAAGCGCCGAGAACCGCACGGCCACACCAGCCGGCCGCCCAGTTGGGAATACAGCTTCTTGTGAACCGAACTTCCACATCACTAAAAACAAGAAAGTCCTAGTCTACCTTTGCCGGTTTCCTAGGTACCTGTCCTAGAGTGGACAGAATAAGTCGTAAGAAATTGTAAATCTCCGTTAGGTGCAGTGCTCATGTCGACAAGACTACGAAAGGGCAGGAAAAGAGAAAGGATTTCGTATGTCTGAGTAAATTGGGTACACTGATGCAAATGTTATGGTACGGCTAAATGACCGATATTTTCGACATCGAACAGAAACCTGGTATTTACATCGTAAGAAGCTTGATTTGGAGATCTGCTGGCATAATTTATTTGTGCGTTTACCAAATTCACAGATATTTTGGAGAAACATCTGAGACCTGTTGGACGGAAAGTGAAGTTGTACGGTTTTTATGTAATCAGTATCTGCAGCCACTCTTCTTCAGCTGCTCCTTCAATCACAGATATAGTGCTTCAAGAATAAATATAATGCATTTCATGAAATGAAGTTTTATTGTAGTTTTTAAGAGAAATTTAGTGTACATTTTCAGTGGTATACACTGAATAATACAGATGATTCTTTAGTAATAAATATTTTGCTGTGAGACACTTAGAGTCCCCTGGCAGCATATTAGGTTGTTTTAATACTTATACTACCTAAAATTGCAGTATTTCCTTTCAGCACTTACTTTTGTGTCCCAGATATTTTATGTGCGTCCACTGAATCTTGTCTAAGCATTAGATGAAACGTAAGTCCAATACAGGTTTAAGTCACTGCATCTCACAGGTTATAGTCCGTGAGACGAGTGATTGGTACTGACAGTTCCTGCGGGCAGGCGGCGCTGTTGCCGAACGTGGCTCACAGCACGCGGCGCCCTGTCTGCTACACGCATTCTCTAGCAGCAGAAAAAAAAAAGCGAGACAAAATACAAGTCGTATTGATACGCTTGAATTTATTTAAAGTTGATGCTTGAAATATATTAACTCGAAAACTGATAAGAGCTATTCAGTACAAGTATCTAAGATGCTGAAACATAATAAAGTTATTGGTTAAACTTCACAACTGAAATGAAAACTATTTTCGCAAGTTGCTGAACATTAGCAGTTTTGGTTTCCATTGCTAAGTATTAGCATTATTAATTTGTTCTACTACAAGTTATAGAATAATTGGTCAGTGTATTAAGAGTTATAATCTGAAGAAAGTACTCACAATATGATGATCTGGTTGTAGATCGATAACAAACTCCCTCCTTACATTCCTGAATACGTTGTAGTTACTGTAATGGAAAAACACCACTCACATCACTGTCAGAATCTGATTTGACATTGTCTTCCTCAGCACTATTCGAACTATCACTGCTCTCTCCCAGATGTATAATTAAATTTTCGATGCATTCTTCCACAACCCCTTCGGTTTTGGCCGCCTCTCTGATGGCACTTGCAGTGCTGTTCACAATTTTAGCCCACGTCTCGCTTGTCACTTTATTGATAGCTGCTGGAAGGAGAGTTTCCACTTCAGAGATCGTGAATTTTTTATTGTTTGCAGCAATGTAATTTTTTATCTGCGCCCACACTCCTTCAATTGCATTGAAGTGACAGTGGTATGGAGGAAGCCGAACGATTTCATGCCCGTGCCTTTTAGCAATCTCGTCAATTACACATGTTGGAAATTGGGGTTTCTTTTGTGCCACAATTTCGAGCAGTTCCGCCTTCCTTAATTCTTCTCTGAAATCTACTTTTCGCCGTTTCAACCACTGAATGATATCGTCTTTTTTTGTTGCCAAGGTTGGTGCCTTATCTTGAACAACGGAATGATAAGGCACATTGTCCATAACAATCACTGATGGACTTGTCAGATTCGTCATAAGCGATGTCTCGAACAATTCTTGAAATACTACACTGTTCATTTCTTCATGGTAATCTCCCGTCTTTTTTGACCGAAACATTTTCAAGCAGTTTGGCACAAAACCTTTACATGTTCCTGCATGTAAGACAATAATACGCCCTCTTTTGCCAACAGGCACTGCCATTGTCCCCTCGGGCGTTCCATCATTGCAGCCTCTACGTAAAGAATGGCTGGCATTTACCCATGTTTCATCTAACCACACTATACTTTCGAATTCCACACCCATGATCCTGCGCAGAAATCTGCACCGCCATGCAACTACATCTGTCCTTTCCATTAATATTTTGCGTCCGTTAAACAATGAATAGCTGAAGCCTATGTCTTTCAACACTGTTCGCAATGAAAATTTGCTCCCTTTAAAAAGATCGTCTTTCTGAAGCGACACCTGTAATTTAGATAGAGTGGGATGTTCCCTTCTCTTATAATAGCTGTATATATGACGACGAATAGCGTCTTTCTGAAAATCGTCCAAAGCTGTCACCTGCTTATTTCTCGGTCGCTTCTTTCCTGGTATGTGCAGCTTTGTTGTGCCACTCTCGTCACAATCTACACTATACTGTTCTTTCCCTATCTTTACAACAGTGTTCTTACTTATTTTCAATGCTGCTGCAGTTCTCTTCACAACCTGAACAACAGGAATTAAGGGCCCACATTTGTCCTTTTCTTTCTCAAAGTAATCCCTCACAGAGCACACGAATTCACGGGCCTGGGTGTGTAGCACACTTTTCTTCCTCCGTTTCGGCGCAGTGGTTAGCCACTGGACTCGCATTCGGGAGGACGACGGTTCAATCCCGCGTCCGGCCATCCTGATTTAGGTTTTCCGTGATTTCCCTAAATCGCTCCAGGCAAATGCCGGGATGGTTCCTTTGAAAGGGCACGGCCGACTTCCTTCCCCATCCTTCCCTACTCCGATGAGACCGATGACCTCTCTGTCTGGTCTCCTTCCCCAAAACCAACCAACCAACCAATGTTCCTCCGTTTCACTTCTTGTGTTGGGCTGGTACTACCCGCCGCACTAGACATTGTTTACAACGAAACATAAACAAAGAAACACTAAACACAACAAAAACGAAATAAACTGCTAATTCAACTTCAGACAAACGACGAACGACCGCACCGCCTGCGCGCGAGACACTGGTAAGTTTCATAAGCGCGCGCGACCGGGTTTCAGAGCGGCAACATGGCCCTTGCTACCCGCTCAAAGTCAGGCCGTCATTGGCTGCCTGCCTGCGGTCGCTAGGCACCGGAAAGACGCTACCGAGCTGTCAATACCAAAGACTCGTCTCCCAGACTATAGCACTTCACTGCACATGACCTCGCTACAACCCTCATACTGTGTACTAAAGCTGGTGCAGAGGAATATTGCGGCATCAAGTTTACGTGCAGAGTAATACAGAATCGCGACACTGAGTGATTAAAACTGTAAATAGAACTTACGTTGTGTTTCATGTAGTGTTTCCACAAGTGCCAACGGACAAATGAGACATAAAAGTAACTATTAAATGACAATCTTGTAATTTTAAATAGAGCAAATATTAAGTTGATTAAGATGCGAGACAATACATAATTCACAACAGAACGGACAAATGAGACATATAAGTAACTATTAAATGACAATCTTGTAATTTTAAATAGAGCAAATATTAAGTTGATTAAGATGCGAGACAATACATAATTCACAACAGAATATTAACTGTAAAAAAATTAACACTTTTAATCTTTGTAGAGCACTGAACGTGCTTCATACGATTAGAGTGAACATTTTGGGGAAGACGATAGTAAAAATTTAATTTCTGTTTATGGATAATATTTATTCCTACCCACACGATAAACGTAATCACACTGCATTGTTGACTGAGAGACCGGTATTCAGAGTGTTCAGCTCCTTACTTTGAAAAGCTTTTTCTATCTCACCGTTTCCTCGTTTTTAAATTATGTGTCTAGTGTAGATGACTGACCAGTGTGTGTACCATTTGGTGTCATACCTGTAAGGTCGCTGAATACCATGAAAGAAACCGGGCAGAGTGACGCGGTGCTTAACACCATTTTAACAAAAGGACCGGACGAGTGGATCATCCTGCCTCCCTGACACATCAGATGCATGGCGCCGGAGCCGCAAGCACCAGCGTCCGGGCACGACAAAGGGTGCTACCCCAGGCTCTGTTGTATTTTCGAACAGGTATCGAATCGATCGTGGACGCGGAGCCTTATTGTCAGACTGTCGAACAGGAGCAGCCTCAGGAAATGATTAATCCGTTGGAGAACGTTGAGGAATGAAGATGTGGTAGCTAGATGGATCACTGAGTGAGGTTTAAGAGTTAGATGATTCTACCAGTCACAGCATTCAGATGTCTTTCTGTATCGTTCAAAGTTCATTCAGTGGTACTATGATTCAGAGATAACTACAAGCATATTCCGAGGTGACTCGAGAGGCACACAGGAGGTCCTTCCAGAAAATTTGTAAGCTGTTTCACATAAGGCATTCTTATGCTATGAGCATTTTGAAGTCAGCAAGTAACCGCCAGGAGAGTACAATAACATTGCGTCGGCCGCCGTGCTGCGCTCCCCCTCGACCGGTGCAGAGGGATTAGAGCGGGAGTGTGGGTGAAGGAATGAGTTAAGCTGCTCAGAGCGTCACCTTAAAGTGTCAGAACATGAAGCTGAACATCGATGGATGTAAACCAGCAGCCGCAGGACAACGAAAGAAATTCGGCAGGACATCGACGTGTCGTGCCGACATAACATTATCGCACTCACACGTAATACTGACTCCGACAAATGGTTTGTGGGTTACAGTCCCCTCCCCCTCCCTACATGTCCAACTAGTGAGACATGTCTGCGCCAAGTCAAATCGAATTGGGGCTTATTTTTTATTGGTGATTTGTGAAAGAAAGCATTGATGGAGGAGGAAAGACCTACAGTTACTTGCAATACGATAAAGCGACTGTCCGTACAGCTGGCCAAACCTTGGAGCACATTTACACAGTCTTCACGCCTGACAGTGTTGTTAGCAAACGTCGGTCTGGTCGCGGCTCCAGGTAGCGACCCAGGTCACCTGCTGCGCCAATGTGGGCACCCTTTTAAGTCATACAGTAAGTATGGCAACAGTTTCTTTTTCTTTACCAATTTTTGTTGAAGAAACGCGGAATTTGTTGTGGTACATGGCAGAATATTCCCGCTTTAGCCCCAATAGTTTCATGAAGTTCCGATAGGTGGCGGTGCTATAGGTAGCCTTCAAAATGGCGTCTGTCACGGAGGTGCGTTCCAAGGGGACTACTGTCAGTGCCGCGCGATCTAAGACGTCTTGGCACGGTTCGCGCTGCTTCCCCCGTCGGAGGTTCGAGTCCTCCCTCGGGCATGGGTGGGTGTGTTGTCCTTAGAGTAAGTTAGTTTAAGTTAGATTAAGTAGTGTGTAAGACTAGGGACCGATGTAAATGTCTTGTGGCTAGAGCCTCCCGTCGGGGGAACCGTTCGTCGGGTGCAAGTCTTTCGATTGGACGCCCCTTCGGCGACTTCCGCGTCGATGGGGATGAAAAGATGATGATTAGGGCAACACAACACCCAGACCCTCAGCGGAGAAAATCTCCGACCCAGCCGGGAATCGAACCCGGGCCCTTAGGACTGACATTCTGTCGCGCTAACCACGCAGCTACCGGGGGCGGAGGGACGATGACCTCAGCAGTTTGGTCCCATAAGAACTTACCGCAAATTTCCAAAAATTTCCAACTTTTAGCGTAAATATTCATAGAAGCTTGCAGAATGTCTATGGAGACCTGGCAGTTAATGAAAGTACGGCTAGTCACTGGGCGGGGTGTCTGTTATCATCGTATCAATGTCACACAAACCTGTCCAACCACCCGCATTCCGGCCGGCCGCGCACAGCTGTGACTCCTACAACGTCGGAACGAGCAGACACTCTCATTCGAAGTGATCGACGGATCACAACAAAACATCTCGATGCACAATTGAACATCTCTGTTGGTAGTGCCGACCCACGTTCACGAGTTGGATTACTCAAAGGTTTGTACCCGCTGGTTTCATCTGCGAATAACAGAAGACCATGACGAGGAACGAAGAAGCATCTGTGAAGAAGTGCTTGTGCGTTACAGGGCTGGTCTAGATCATTTTTTGTGGGAAACCGTCACAGGTTATGAAACAAGGTTCCATCAGTTCACTCCATCTCTCTCCCCCAGAAAAAGTTCCAAATAGCACCCTCCACAGGTGAAGTCGTGGTGGCGGTCTTCTAGAACTCTGAGGGGTTATTTTGTTTCATGTCCTTCCTCATGGTCCAACGATCATCTACCAGAAAGATATTCAAGAAACTGCTTCATAGTGTTCGTTGCTACAAAAATGCAAACGAACTTGTCTTTCTCCGTTACAACGGAAGGCCTCACATAAGTCTACGCCCCAGAGAGGAACGCACAAAACTTCATTTCACTGTTCTTTTTCATCCACCTACATACTGGATCTCGCACCATCCGATTTCCGTCTGTCTGGTCCAGTGAAAGATGTACTCTACAGGAAGCGGATGATGTGGAGCTTTATGATGCAACAAGATGTTGTCTCTGACGTCGACCAATAGAGTGTAAACATGCGGGCATACACTACCTCCCACTAAGGTGTCTTAAGGCCGTCGCAATGAACGGATCTTATGTTTAAAAGTATGTTTTGTAGCCGAAAGCGTGAGGAATAATGTGGTGTATTGGAATCCTGAATAAAACTAACCCACTTTCAGAAAAAGATTGTTGGATAAGTTACTGGACGCCCCTCGGATTTCCAAGTATTTATCATTTTTTAATAATCATAACATTTTGACACAGTACTTGGGGTGACCTCATTTGAATTTTAATTGCCAAGTTTATTTCACTATATTTTTGGCTCTCTACATGGGGCAACGTCGTCTGCATTTCAATTCCTCGATTTACTTCACTCTATACTATTGTATGTTGAAGTCACATTAGATGGAATGGGTGTCTTGTCTAACCTTCGTATGCTTAACAACCAGTTCCTATAATTTTCCGTTTTTCTATCAGCCAGCAATGCTATCACAATACCAACGGCCGTTTTCCAGACCCAGGCAACATAACATGCTGGAGAATTTTTTAATTTTATTGGCAACAAAATTGTGAATAAAGCGCCACATTTTTTCGTCAACTTCTGCTACAGGCATCGATCCAGTATAAATGCTTCAATATACGTTGAACTGCTTCTGTTGACAATGACGGTTTGCCGGTTCAAGGCCCAAGAAATACATGTCGCCACTTGGGGCGTTAGGCAGCGAGGGGAGCCAGAGGTGGTCAGGCGCTACGTCTGTGCACTGGGTAATCGTGATTACTGGCCAGAACTGACGTAAGTGAAAATACACAGTAGTCAAAACAAAAACTTTCATCGGTCCACAAACAAGCTATATGCGAAATAATCCTGAAGATTTGGTTACGAGTCCCCTTTGACTTCTGTCTCAGATATTATCGTAATTGGTATAAATGTATTTGAAATGTGAGGTTTTTGTGAATTCCCAATATAATTGGACTCAAATTTCAGGAAAGGCTTAACTTATCGAGGAATACAGTACTGCTTCCGTACTTTACATGTTACAATTTGTGTTCCGCGAGTCGCCGTCAAATGACTTTGTTAAAAAGTGAACAGAATATTTACATTACGTATCACACAGAAATCTGAGTTTACTTTTTGAGGTGCATAAAATGTTTGGCCATGTTTATCAATTTTCAACTACTGTGATGGCAAATTTTCTGTAGTTTAACTACTTAGTAATGACGTTTCAGCTAAACAATGTCTTACGCTTAAAGCGTCATATATAATGAGATTATGTTTTTATGTTTCGGCCCCACATTTTCTGATGGAACCTGGAGTTATTTTTAAATTATAGAATTAAATCGTTTTACTATTAAACTAAAAGAAGTAGCGCATACTTTATATTTCCATTCTTTCCTGATAGTTTAATGTATAACACTCTCTTAATGGAGCTCGCACAATACAATACGTCTAGTTTTTTATGCTTTTACTTAAAGCTACAAGATAACACAGGAACTACCTTATATTGTAATTGTTTCTTCTTCCAACACTTAAAACTGAAATAAGGTTGAGGAGGATTGTCTACGTAGTACTTACCGTAAAAGAAAAAAACAGCCCACAGCAACAGTCATTAAGTTTAGAGTTTATGTCAAAGGTCTTGCAAGAGCCCAAGGAAAGACAGGTAATGCTTGAAGGGGAATACCAAATGACATTGCGCTTCTGTAAAAATGTTATGAAACCAGTCCTGCGTGTAAACATCTGTTACATGGAAGTGCCCTCAAAAGTTTTCTTGGAAAGACTCGAAATAAAACGCTAAGTTTCCCACCAGCTACAAAGAATATCCGTGGAAGTCTTAATCACGTAATTGACAGTGAGTAGGAAAAACAATGCTGTAGTGATACAATACAGTATTAGTGACGTGATGCTTGGTACAGTCACGTCGATTAAGTTTGTGGGCGTGACGTAGCAAAGCGATATGGAATGGAATGATCAGAAGTAGGGAAAGCGAATGATCGAATTCTGTTTATTGAGAGAACCGTAGGAAAGTGTAGCTCACCTATAAAGGAGAACACTTATACAACACCAGTACGACCCATTCTTGAGTACTGATCGAGAGTAGGAGATCTCTACTAGATCGGATGAAAGGAGGATATCGAAGCAGTTCAGAGGTATGCCGATAGATGTGTTAACGATATGCTTGATCAACACGCAAGAATTACAAAAATTATCCGTGAGCTCCAATGAGAATCTCGGGAGGGAGGACGACGTTTATATCGCGAAATGTTAATGAGGAAGTTTAGAGAACAGTCACCTGCGACCTACGGCAATACGATTCTACTGCACAGCCCCCGTTGTACGTGTCACGAAAGGAGCGCGTAGGTATAAGAGGAATTAGGGCGCATACGGAGACTGTCGCTCCATTTGCTGATGCTACAGTAAAGGAAATATCTGGCAGTGGTATAAGGTACCCTCTACCATTCAACAGACTGTGGCTTGTGAGGTATGATTGCAGGTGTGAATATAAGGCAAATGTAAGCTAGGACGCGTTTTAACCATTATATTTATAGAATATGCGACAGCAATTGGTGCCCTCAGATTCTAAACAGTCATAATTGACTTCAAAATGACAGGCTTAACGTTGTTTCACGTGGCAGTGGATCTAAGACCATACCTGACATGTGAATCGTTGGCTCGCCATGCTCAGAGCACGAAATAGGAATTTAGGACGCTTTATTCTTCGTCGTTTGACTCGGATCAAAAACGATTAAAAATGTCTTAAAACTTCTTCTGGTGCTGACCATTTCGACGGAAGTGTTGGCTCGTAAACCAGAGTCAACACCACTCTATTACTTCAAACTCAACTCCCCAAGATCAGAGACTGTGCATCTACTGCTGAAGAGATAATACTGCAAGTTTTCGAAGGTGGGAAACGTTAGAGATGATCCAAAAGAAACATAAAGACGGACCGACTGCGACGGATGAGCGGAATCTAAGCAGGCAGCCGATGACGACGAAGGTAGATGGAATTTAATCAAGGGAATGGGAAGTTGATACTGCTGATTTTATTGTTGTTGATGTTACTGCTATTGTTGTTGTTGTTGTTGTTGTTGTTGTTCTTGTTGTTGTCGTCGTCGTTGTTATAGTCTTTGGTCCGAAGACTGGCATGATGCAGTTGTACACGCTGGTCTATCCTGAGCAAACTCTTAAACTCTGCATAAGTACTGCAACCCACACTCGTTTAAACTTGTTTACTGTAGTCAAGCCTTGGTGTTCCACTACAAAGTCTCTCTCCTCCCCACCCCACCCCTCCTCATATACACAAACACACACACACACACACACACACACACACACACACATTTAGTCTTCCATCTACTACCAAATTTATTATTCATTGACGCCTCCATACGTGTCCGTTAACCGATCCCTTTCGTTAGCTTAGATGCGCCGCAAATTTTTGGGAGGATGTAAGGAAAATGTATTAATTTGGATGAGCAACGCCCGTGCTATTAAAATACTGATGATAAGTTGGCAGTACGAACAAAATCATACCATGATCAAGGAAACGATTAAAGTACTGAAGCTGTGTGCAACCCAGAAATGTGTTAACGGTAAAAACAACATTACTTTCTTTCCTCAAATTTGCAATATTTTTCATGCACTGCGCCTCAGTAGCGTGATGTAGGATACGCAAGCAGCTCCGTAGCACCAGAGTTGGATCCCACGCTCGGTTTCACTAAATGAGGGACGCTTTCCACACGGCTGCTGAGAAGGCAACGCTTTCAGAAGGTTCAAAGTCAACCAATGGGAGAGTTGAGGCTGGTCACGTGGGATGTGCGCGTTGGCCAGCGAGACAGTGACCGCAGCAGGGGATCGCTCTCTTGTCTGCCAGCCCTCCTACCCTATTGACGTGTCCGCCTGCTCTTCCCACTGAGAGCGAAATGCTCCCCAGAGCTATGAGCGGCTCCTTCCGTGGTCTTAGCAGATGATAGACAAAATGTGCCCCGTAGAATAGGAGAAGGAGAATAAATCTCCATTTTTTGGGCAACTCTATATTTCATTCCACATACTAGAATGAACAGCATCGGTCTGGAACCCCCTCACGCTTCTTAACCCATCCAGATACGTAGAGCTGCATAATAGAATCCGCAAGTGAAGCACGTATATTTCATTTGAAAAAACATATCTGAAGACCGGAAATGTTGTCACTGCGCTCAAAAATAATCAAGGATTTGATACTAAACTGTTATAAACTAAATATTAAGCAGTTTTGTCAATTTGAAGGAGTATTAAGTAAGAATCCGGGAGCTATAGTGGAAAACACACGTAAATAAGCACTGAAATGAGCTTACCTTTTGCGCTCATATTGGTATTGCAGTATGGCAGTGGTGCACACACGAACGTGGTCAGATATGGTTGTGAGCAAAGAATATGATGAAGAAGACGAAAGAAATATAAGACAAGAAGTAAAAAAAAATGCCCCGAAAAATAAGGAACATAAAGTGTATATTTTAAACAGAAAAGCAACCTTTCATGCGTAACACATACTAGACCATACTGTAGGTAAATGGGAAATCAATATTTTCTAGACAGTCACAATTAATTCAGTAAACAGAGTCACATTAGAATTTACCCTTTTGCTTTTGTTTACACTGTTGGTACCGATTATTAGATGGGAGCCGGCTGTAATTATCATAGCTGGCCTATATTTCAGCGGACAAACGCCCATTATTCTTACGAAAATGATAGTTCTAAATGGTTCTCTATAAAAATCTTACATGGTGTGCGGCTTTTAAGAACTAAAGAACGAACCAAGTCAAAGAATTACTCTAGTCAACACAGCGGATCGTGCAAATTTAGTATGAAAATCATGGCAGTTTCATCGACAGTATGCAGCTAGAAGTAAGTTCGCATCTCAGTTCAAATGTGTGTGAAATCTTATGGGACTTAACTGCTAAGGTCATCAGTCCCTAAGCTTACACACTACTTAACCGAAATTATCCTAAGGACAAATACACACACCCATGCCCGAGGAAGGACTCGAACCTCCGCCGCGGCCAGCCGCACAGTCGATGACAACAGCGCCCCAAGACCGCTCGGCTAATCCCGCGCGGTCGCTTCTCAGTTAATCCAGTATTAAGAGAACGAAACCTATTGTGGATAATATACCAGTGAGAAACGAGGAATTTACAATACATTCATGTTATTACCTTCATCATCTCACCTAACCAATCTACTGCCCTCGTGAACTTGCAGTCAGTTCAAAAAATGGTTCCAATGGCTCTGAGCACTATGGGACTTAACATCTGTGGTCATCAGTCCCCTAGAACTAAGAACTACTTAAACCTAACTAACCTAAGGACATCACATACATCCATGCCCGAGGCAGGATTCGAACCTGTGACCGTAGCGGTCACGCGGTTCCAGACTGGAGCGCCAAGAACGGCACGGCCACACGGGCCGGCTTTGCAGTCAGTACACTGCTCTCCTCACAAGGACTCCCATACGGAGGAGTGACCGGACGGCTTCACCACTTAGCGGTCTTAGCTCGAAAGAAGTGTAGTTTGACGGTGCTGTACAGTACTTTATGAGTTTCTCATTGAGGTCGACTTGCAATATTTCATAAAAGATGCAATTACTTAACGGTAGTGAAACAGAATTGTCAACTCAATCTCTCACTACTCTGTGTATGGAAAAATGAATAGCAGCTTTCTGTTTTTTTTTTTTTTCATCGCGCTTTAATGTAATTTGATCGATTCCTTCTCTCTCGCTGTTGTTGTGCTCTAATTCTCGAGTACTTTCTTCATTATCTTTATTAATAACATTTTCCTTCACTTGCCATAAAATTTATGTCGTTAGTAGACTGTGTCATATTGAAAATGAAGATGTGTTATGAGACAAAAAATGGTTCAAATGGCTCTGAGCACTATGGGACTCAACTGCTGTGGTCATCAGTCCCCTAGAACTTAGAACTACTTAAACCTAACTAACCTAAGGACATCAAACACATCCATGCTCGAGGCAGGATTCGAACCTGCGACCGTAGCGGTATGAGACACTATTGGCACAATGATGCTTCAAGTTTGTCAGTAATATACTCCTCTTAATAACTTTTGATGTGTTACGAAAACAACGATCGTATGAAACTGAAACGTCCCCTTAGAAAAATTATTGAATTACTGTGCTGATCAGTCTCTTACATTATTTGATTTTCAAACAGCTGAGCAAAACTGAACGTACTCAGACATTTCGCTCTTTATCTATTCTGATCAACACTAAACTGACATACAATATTTTTTTAGCGCAACGCAATCTGACTTTCCATAATCCCTACAAAGAATGGCCTTGACTAACATTAACCTGTACCTTTCACAAATCACTTACCTCACAAAAATCTTCGTTACTCGAACTACTGCAATACAGCGAGCGCCTCTACTGCCAGCTATATAAAAGATTCAAACTACTAAAGGCACTAACTACTGATATGCATAGTCAGCAAATGAAAGATTTTGATAGAGAACAAACAATGTATTTACCTTAATAGTGTTCAAAAGTCATAATAAATATAGCAGCTCATGACATCCATTCTTACAAATGTACTGTTTCTGATGGACACAAGTCCAGATCATCCGCTCTCAAAAATCCGCCATCTCACTTCCCTACAACCACCACTGCCGGCGGCTCACCTCCAACTACACAACGCTACGCGCTGTTAACAGCCAACAGCCTAACACTACAATAGCGAATATTACAACAATGCCACCCAGCCACAGACTGCACACAGCACAGCCAGTGATTTTCATACAGAGCGATACGTGGCGTTACCAATATAAAAACCTAAACAGCCTACTTACATAGCTCAATGCTCTCCACAAAAAATTTTACAAATTGTTTTGGGCAGTGGCCAATACAGATTTGCAAAAATTTTTCATACTTACAATAACAATGAAATCAAATGCACACATTTATTGATACAATGTTGGTCAAAAGCTAAAATTTTCTCACAGTCCATAAAGACAGCCCTGGTCATTCATCACAATAAAATTGCAGTGTTTTTTTTTTTTCAAAGTCTGAGCAGTAAAAGCGAATGCACACGGAAGTAGTGGATTTCCATGCAGTCTTGAACAAGTAGTGTTGTCCTTCCAATGGAAAGACAGTGCTGACTCTTGACATGCAGACAGGTAATGGGCCACAACAGAACAAACCCACAGCAGAGTCAGTCGAAGTTTTGAAGAATATTGGTAGGTAGGTCATCACAGAGCAGACCCACTGTAGTCCTGGTAGAGATTACAGTATTGGTGGGCCACCACAGATGCAGACCCACTGCAGTCCTTGTAGAAATAGTGGTATTGGTGAGTCATCAAAGGTGTAGACCCACTGTAGTCCTTGTAGAGATGGCCAGTCGCCATCTGTTGCGACTGTGCAGGTGCACAATCGCCATCGAAGAGTCTTGCGGACAATATAGTAAGTCCATAAACCACCACTTCAGCACTCACAAACTTTTTGGTGTGCACTTGGAACCAGCAATGCTGTTAAGAAGTCTCTTGCTGAATTATTAACACACATGGGAGCACTAACAGTCCTCTTTTATTTTCATATTTTGTGCATATACTATTACCAACAGAAATGTGTGCAGTGAAATGAATGCTTACTTTGAAGAACTGGTGTCTATACAATTATAAATTTACAATTTAAGAATACAATTACAAAGGTACAAAATACGCTGTGGAGGCCCATCTGAGCGACAGTCACCTGAAAAAAAAAGCCATTAGTGTGTGCCTTTCAGAGGCACAGGTGGAGAAAAAAGGAGGCCATTATCATCGCTATTGACATTTCTTTGTAGAAAGCATCGCAAACACGACGTCCTCGAACTTGAAAACATATAATTACACTGTGGAGCTCTTAATTTATGATATTTACTAAAATGCCTAATGAAATGATGAGAAACATTTTACATTTATTGTCTTTCTAGTTGAGAGATTGCTCATTTTGCCTAATATCTAGTTTCTAGCTGCACTGCAGCATTGGTTAAAATAAAATTTATTAGATGTACTAATATCACTATTTTCTATCTACAGACCCAATAAAGAATAATTTTATGACGTACTTTCGTAGAAAAGAGAGCACAAACAGACATTTTCCTTCACAGGAATTGCAAAAATAATTTTTCATGGTTTGATAACTTGTCTGCTAGAGTAAGTCAAGGTGATGCATCACTCTAGTGTTAAGATGTGACATTGGTATTAGACATGGCCATCTTTACTGTAATATTTTTCTGCTTGAGCTTTGTCATGCATAGATATAAGTTACTGCATTTGCTGCAGCTGCTTGAAACGTCCCCTTAGAAAAATTATTGAATTACTGTGCTGATAAATCTCTTACATTATTTGATTTTCAAACAGCTGAGCAAAACTGAACATACTCAGACATTTCGCTCTTTATCTATTCTGATCAACACTAAACTGACACCAAGCGAGGTGGCGCAGTGGCTAGCACACTGGACTCGCATTCGGGAGGACGACGATTCAATCCCGCCTCCGGCCACCCTGATTTAGGTTTTCTGTGATTTCCCTAAATGGCTTCAGGCAAATGCCAGGATGGTTCCTTTGAAAGGGCGCGGCCGATTTCCTTCCCCATCCTTCCCTCACCCGAGCTTGCGCTCCGTCTCTAATGACCTCGTTGTCGACGGGACGTTAAACACTATTCTCCTCCTCCTCCACTTAACTGACACACAATATTTTTTTAGTGCAACGCAATCTGAGTTTCAGTAATCCCTACAAAAGAATGGCCTTGACTAACATTAACCTATACCTTTCACAAATCACTTACCTCACAAAAATCTTCGTTACTCGAACTACTGCAGTACAGCGAGCGCCACTACTGCCAGCTAAGTAAAAGATTCAAACTACTAATGGCACTAACTACTGATAGGCATAGTTAGCAAATGAAAGATTTTGATAGAGAACAAACAATGTATTTACCTTAATAGTTTTCAAAAGTCATAATATATATAGCAGTTCATGACATCCATTCTTACAAATGTACTGTTTCTGATGGACACGTGTCCAGATCATCCACTCTCAAAAATCCGCCATCTTACTTCCCCACATCCACCACTGCCGGCGGCTCACCTCCAACTGCGCAACGCTACGCGCTGTTAACAGCCAACAGCCCAACACTACAATAGCGAATATTACAATAATGCCACCCAGCCACAGACTGCACACAGCACAGCCAGTGATTTTCATACAGAGCGCTACGTGGCGTTACCAATATAAAAACCTAAACAGCCTACTTACAAAACCCAGCTCGCTCTGTTCAACCAAGCTACACAGAAACCAGTAGATACCGGCACCTATTTCGACGCCGTGTTTCTTGACTTCCGGAGGGCGCTCAATAAAATTCGCTGTAACCACGTAGTGAACAGAGCACGGAAGTACGGAGTATCAGACTAACTGTGTGACCGGATTCAAGAGAACAGAATAGAGAAAATCATCTTTAGACGAAGAACTAACTTCGGGTGTACCCCATAGGAGTGTATTGGGACCATTACATTTTACACTGCAAACGGTTGGTGCATAAGTTCGTAGCGCTTTTCAATAGCTATAAAGAAAGAAACACAACAGATACACTTGACAGTGACTATTTACAGCCGTCTGCTAACGCTGTGGTAGCTTTCCGATTCTGCGACTCTATAAATCACGCGGTACTCAGCTGAAGAACTCATCGAACCATTTTCTGAACGCATTTTCATCCGGAAAAGAGTTTTTTTGTTGTTCAGTGCAGCTCGGAAGAAACGTAAATCTGAAGGCGCTAGATCAGGTGAAGAAGGTAGGTGCGTAATGACTTCCAACCCAACTCCTCTATAGTGCTTTTTTTTGTTAAACTAGCACAATGCAGCCAGGCGTTATCGTGGAGCATCATCACTACATGCGGTCTACCGGGTTTTTGTTCTCGGATTGCATCTGGAAGACCTCTCAGCTTTGACAGCAAATATCAATAGTGATCGTTAAACCTCGGAAAGCAATTCATACCACACCACACCGTCGCCGTGCATAATACACTCCTGGAAATGGAAAAAAGAACACATTGACACCAGTGTGTCAGACCCACCATACTTGCTCCGGACACTGCGAGAGGGCTGTACAAGCAATGATCACACGCACGGCACAGCGGACACACCAGGAACCGCGGTGTTGGCCGTCGAATGGCGCTAGCTGTGCAGCATTTGTGCACCGCCGCCGTCAGTGTCAGCCAGTTTGCCGTGGCATACGGAGCTCCATCGCAGTCTTTAACACTGGTAGCATGCCGCGACAGCGTGGACGTGAACCGTATGTGCAGTTGACGGACTTTGAGCGAGGGCGTATAGTGGGCATGCGGGAGGCCGGGTGGACGTGCCTCCGAATTGCTCAACACGTGGGGCGTGAGGTCTCCACAGTACATCGATGTTGTCGCCAGTGGTCGGCGGAAGGTGCACGTGCCCGTCGACCTGGGACCGGACCGCAGCGACGCACGGATGCATGCCAAGACCGTAGGATCCTACGCAGTGCCGTAGGGGACCGCACCGCCACTTCCCAGCAAATTAGGGACACTGTTGCTCCTGGGGTATCGGCGAGGACCATTCGCAACCGTCTCCATGAAGCTGGGCTACGGTCCCGCACACCGTTAGGCCGTCTTCCGCTCACGCCCCAACATCGTGCAGCCCGCCTCCAGTGGTGTCGCGACAGGCGTGAATGGAGGGACGAATGGAGATGTGTCGTCTTCAGCGATGAGAGTCGCTTCTGCCTTGGTGCCAATGATGGTCGTATGCGTGTTTGGCGCCGTGCAGGTGAGCGCCACAATCAGGACTGCGTACGACCGAGGCACACAGGGCCAACACCCGGCATCATGGTGTGGGGAGCGATCTCCTACACTGGCCGTACACCACTGGTGATCGTCGAGGGGACACTGAATAGTGCACGGTACATCCAAACCGTCATCGAACCCATCGTTCTACCATTCCTAGACCGGCAAGGGAACTTGCTGTTCCAACAGGACAATGCACGTCCGCATGTATCCCGTGTCACCCAACGTGCTCTAGAAGGCGTGAGTCAACTACCCTGGCCAGCAAGATCTCCGGATCTGTCCCCCATTGAGCATGTTTGGGACTGGATGAAGCGTCGTCTCACGCCGTCTGCACGTCCAGCACGAACGCTGGTCCAACTGAGGCGCCAGGTGGAAATGGCATGGCAAGCCGTTCCACAGGACTACATCCAGCATCTCTACGATCGTCTCCATGGGAGAATAGCAGCGTGCATTGCTGCGAAAGGTGGATATACACTGTACTAGTGCCGACATTGTGCATGCTCTGTTGCCTGTGTCTATGTGCCTGTGGTTCTGTCAGTGTGATCATGTGATGTATCTGACCCCAGGAATGTGTCAATAAAGTTTCCCCTTCCTGGGACAATGAATTCACGGTGTTCTTATTTCAATTTCCAGGAGTGTATAATCTTTTGTGGATGCGCTCAGTTCCTTGTACGGGAAGTCCATGCTTTGATTGCACTCATCCATTCCTTTCTTTTACTTATGTTAGCATAAGGACGCCATTTCTTGTCGCCAGTAGCGACACAGGATAGGAATGGTGTTGTGCCCTTGCCAGCTGATAATGACCAAGTGGAGATACACATACGGCCACCTGCTGATTCTTGTAGCAACTGAAATACTAACATGCAGAACAAAATCACTAAGAAACTATGAACCAACCGTCCGCCTGCTTATCTAGGTTGTAACGTGCTCGCCTCCTATGCAAACGGCCCCGGGTTCGTTTCCCGGCTGGGTTGGAAATTTTCTCTGCTCAGGGACTGGGTGTTGTGTTGTCCTCATCATCATTTCATCCTCATCACCGGCGCGCAAGTCGCCCAATGTGGCGTCGAATGAAATAAGACTTGCACTTGGCGGCCGAACTACCCCGATTAGGGGCCTCCCGGCCAACGATGCCATACGCTGATTCGATTTTTTTTTGTGAACCAACCTAACACAAACGTGAGCAGGTTGATAATTTCGGATGTTCCACGGGTAGCGCCGTTGTATACAAAGCAGATGCTACGCTAGAAAATGGTAACGAAGTGCGGGAAGACATGCAGAGGATCGACTTTTGGTGCAGGACTTGGTAGTTGACTCTCATCATAAATCAATGTGACGTACTGCACGCATATTTGGAGACAGACCCATTATTCTACGATGACGTGGTCGTAGAACAGTCACTGGACAAGTGACATCCATAAAATATCTAACTGTATGGTCACTGAGCGGTCTATTGTGTGCGAGCACATGAAAAACTAGTCGCACGTACGGCTGATGCCAGAATGAGAATCATTGGAAGAATCTTCAGGAAGTGCAGCCCACCGACAAAGGAGGTAGCTTACAAAACCCTAATTGTATTAGAAGGTGAAGATTGTTCGTCAGTCTCGGGTCCGTAGCAGATAAGAGTGCTAGAGGAACTAGAGAGCGTCCAGAGAAGGGCTACTCCTTTCGTTGCACATTCATTTAATAAAGGCTAAAGCGTCACGAAGAAGCTTACCTAACTGCATTGGCAGACGCTGCAAAAGATGCGATCTGCATCACGCTGCGATTTATTGAGAAAGTTCTGGGAGAATCGACAAATATATTACTTCCTCCTAAGCATATCACGCGAAAAGGCCATGCAGGTAAAATCAGAGAAATTGTAGATCACATGGAGGCGTACCAACAATACATCATCCCACGACCTCGTGATCGCATAGTCCGCGCAGCGCAGTAGCTTGCGAGACAGATAGTTGAGCCAGACGCTGATCGAATCCGAGCCACATATTAACAACTGTACCTGGTGCACTGATCAGCCTGCGTGAGCTTTTAGTGGGTCCCAAACTCATTTAAATAAATGCTATACTGTTCCTCTTTCTCCTTTCAGAAAATGCGACGCACAAACAGCAATAATACAATAGCACACATAACAAAAATTTACAAAAGCTTATAAAAGGTGATGTATCCTGGAATAGTATGTCACCTTAGCAACAACAACATTCTTAAGAAATGACAGTTTTGGTTTCAGAAGCCTTACTCTATTGACATTGACATTTTTATATTCACTCACCAAATTTTACAAGCATTAAATAATAAAAGACCGCCGTTTGGTATTTCCTGCGATCCAGCTAAGGCATTAAACTGTGTGAAGCACGGTATTCTTCTCGCTAAATCGAAATTTCATGACATTGAAGATATTCCCAACCAACGAATAATATCATTTCTAACCAAAAGAACGCAGAAAGTTGTACGAAGCAATTCAACGAATATAGTACCCCCATAATTCTGACTGGGGAGATATCGCTTATGGCGTTCCCCGAGGCTCATTCGTAGGTTCAGTAATGTTCCTCATATATGTAAATTCTCTTCCTTCTAATACACAACAAGCAGAATTAGTTGTTATTGTAGATGACATTAATATTTTAGTCAGTCTGAGCATACATACACGACCAGATGAAGTAGGTATACAGTGCTCTTCAAAGTGTCATTGGTTTTCTGTGAATGGTCTAACCATCAGTTTCAAAGAGACACAATACATTTAGTTCTGCACATCTAGGGGGCACTAAACAAATGGTAAGTGTAAAAAATCGCGAGGAAATAATAAACATGGTGGAAACTTAAGATTCTTAGGTTTCCATATTGACGAGAATTTACAGTGGAATAAGCGCATTTTGAAACTGATTAACAACTTAGTTCAGCCACATTTGCACGTAGAACCACTGCAGATCTTTGGAAATGGCAAATCAGTAAGTTGGAATATTTTGCAAATTTCCATTCGGTAATGTCATATGGAATAATGTTGTGCGGTAATTTACTTTTAAGAAAGGAAGTCTTCATTGCTCAAAATCGGACTGTTGGAGTAATATGTGGTGCTTACTCTCGGTCATCTTGGTAGACATCTGCTTAAGGAATTCGGCATTCCGACTAATGCTTCACGGTATACGTATTCACTCATGAAGTCTGTCGGAAGGAATCCACTACAATTCAGCAGGAGTAAAGATGTACATAATTGAGGAAAAATGGCATTAATTACTCCACAATAAATTTGTCTTCCGTACAAAAAAGGATGCTCAGTACTGCAATTAAAATTTGTGATCGTTTACTCAGTGGCATAAAATGTATGACAACAATATTAAATTTGAAGGTAAACAGAAAAAAACCCTAATAAATATCAATAACCATATTTACAAATTAATTAGCTTTGTGGATGTAAAGTGACTCGACTGTGGCGACGGAAAGTTCCTGTGGCTACGAAGCTAAATAAAAATAAATGACAATATTTGCGTAGAGCGGAGCCCCCACCACAGTATTTAACGCCAAAAAGGAAGATGACGAAGAATAAGAAGGAGTACTTCTTACCGCGATCCAGTCGCGGCTGGAAAGGAAGAGGTGGTAAGGGACAGCGCTATAGAAAGTACCCTCCACTACACACCGTAAAGTAGCTTGCGGCCTGCTGATGCAGAAATAGACGTAGATGCCAACTGAATATCAAATGCACCCAGAACGCATCCGGATCAGTAGGAAAGCAGTTGTTAGAAACGTCTCTGAATCACTGGAAAATGTTAAAAACAAATTTGTGAAACACGAGGTTGAAAATACCACTACAGTTGTAAGGCTCTTTTATTTAACCCACGACCGGTTTGGGGCTCTTATACGCCCATCTTCAGGTGCCATAACTTAGTGCTGTGACCCCGAGCGCCGCCGTGGACGTGTAGAAGACTCGGTGTGCTACCAACGAGCGCAGAGCATGAGTCAGAAGCATTGTAAATCCCGTTCATGTCTCTGAGCAGTTTCCTAAAATTTTGAATTTTTTACTGACTTATTGCGCTCCTGTACTTAGATTTAATAGATTTTATACAGTGACAGATTCCGACATTTAACGTAAGATGCTGCATGCCATAATTAGGTAGCCAATTTACTATTGGTTTTGTGATGACTTTTTTCCCCTAGATTTTTCTACACAGATGTTATCAATAGCAACCGCAGAGACGTTACATACACATGTTGCAAAGTTCAATGTAGGAATCAAACCGAATGACAGTGTAATTGATTGTAACAATTTTTCACTTTATTTATTTAACCGTATGGCTAGGGCCCCCCGTCGGGCAGACCGGGTGCCGGTCTTCCAATTTTACGCCACTTCAGCGACCTGCAGTCGATGAGGATGACAGGATGATGATGACAGCACAACACCCAGTCCCTGGGCGGAGAAAATTCCCTGACCCAGCCGGAAATCGAACCCGGGCCCAGAGAATTGGCAATCCGTCACGCTGACCATTCAGCTACCGGTGGCGGACAATTGTTCACTGAAAGGGATTGTCAATAAATCCAGATTAAAATCACCAGCAACCACTATTTGCTTGTTTCTTATTATGAGATGAGACAACAGAGCTTCCAGATATTTTGAAGAGACTGAAGTTTCCTAATGGTGTTCTGTGTATACTATCGTGAAGGACTTCTTATGAAATACTACTTCTGTTGCAAGAGCTCTTAAGTGCCGTTCTGACAAAAATTTATTAATATCATTATTCTTGAAGTTAAATCAGTCTCCGATAAATGTGGCAGCTCCTCCTTTCCCCATATTTTCTCTACAGAAGTAAGAGGCTAACTTGAATCCTGTAACATTAACTTATCAATACCAGTGGTGACATGATGGTGAGACGAGCAGATTATATCAACTAATTTGCTTAATTCTAATCCTTTTACGCAAATAAGCAATTCACTACGATTACCCCTCAGCGCTCAGATATTCTAATGAAATGAGGATAACTGATTTTGTGCCCTGGGACTTAAACCTAATTTTTATAACAATTTTTGAATATCTTGGTTTTTGGCTGCCTTTTTCATCATTTGAATGTTATTTTCAACCTGCCTCTGAGCATCTTTGTTTCTGCGATCCCTACTCTAAAAAGCTGCTCTTCTATAACTTGTACTTTTACCATCTGTGAATCTGTGATTGTGCGCCCCTCCCCTTCCCTCTCTCCCCAACACTCTTAAGTCATTTGCTATTAGCCCAAACACTTTTCTTTTCCATTTTCTGTTGAGATGACGGTCGTTGCTAGTATAGTCCCACCTGCTGACGGAGAAAAAAGAAGCCATATCAAAATGAGACCCCATACCTGATCCAAGCAGCCGTTCAGCCTCTAAATTAAATCTCCTAAGAGGAGAGATGGACTGCCAACTCGTTGCAGAAGTCATCTTCAGCAGGTAACCTTCAAATGAATAATTAGAGTCCCTGTCAGTGCTTTTGCCTATCCCACTCACTGTTAATACGGTGTCATCCTATGTGAAGTCTTTGCAAAGTTAACCTGCATGCTCTATCACCTAAACCTGACATGCACTAGTTAAAAAAATAAAAAAATAAAAAAAATAAAAAAACTTGTGACCTGGTAATCTGGACCTACTTCACCGTGCAATAGTTGGCTAACACGTCCCCCATGTGAACTACCTAACAATGAGACTTTCTTCTTCTTCACAACTTTTTCTGACTTCTCAATTCTCAAACAATTTTTGCAAGTTTGTTATACCCTGTCTACTCCTGCATCTACTTGTGGCTCATAAATTTCCAACCGTGGTAAAAGATCAAACCTGTTTTTGACATTGACAGCGAAACTCCGTGAGGAAGTCCTACTCCTGTTTCTTCTATAAGCTGTTGTCACTTCCCACCTCCCTTTTCCAGTCTCCCGTTTTAGCCTTTCCAGATATTGTTTTGCGTTATCTAGTTCCGCCTGAAGGGCAGAAATCTTCTCATGTCCATAACAAATAATTGCCTGTCCTTGCCTCATGGCGTTGAGATGGGGAACTGATTGAAGTGTTATTGGATACCATTTTGAAACATACGATTTTTTATCCATTTGGATTTTTCCGATTACGGTGCCATCGGTCGCGTAACGAAAATAAATTTCAGACACAACTTATGTATTTTTTTCTGTAGAATCCGAATTTGCAATAAAAATGGTGTTCCCATTTAAGATATCAACGTTTACTGTTTACCATCACACATGGGATGGAGTGGGGGTTGAGTTTGGTATCATTAGATTTCCACCTTTGAGGCGAACAAATTTTAGTTAGAATTTTTTTGTTTTATAGATATTTCAATGTCTTCAGGTAAACTGAAAATCCTGTATAAGCTGACGAGAGTAAGATCAAAATCATTCCAATAGACAGAAGAAGTACGTTGTGGCGAAGGTCAAATAACGAGCTGCGAGGTAAACATATCCAAATAAGTGTGAAACCGCGAGAGGACTGTTTCTGCGCCGGACAGCATTTCACATTCTGGGTGGGAGGGGTTACTTTCTTTGAATGCACTAAACAGGAAGGGGTATCTCAACACACTTAGGATAACATACTAGAAACGTTATCAACTAGATATACATTCAAATGTTTCCAACCAGAAGCCCCCATCGTACCTTGTAGATCGATGATTGCCCTAAAACTGTTCCTAAATTGTTCAGCATCTCAATCGGCAGACTTCACCCTGACCAAATTTATGAGAAGACCTCAAAGGAAGTGTAAAAAAAAATTACGATCAACGCGAAAAAAGATTAAAAATGCAGGATTAGTCAGAATGAGAGCTAATTAGGACTTAGTACATCGCAAAAATTGCTGATACCATATCAGACAGTTTGAAAGTCATTATAAGGTGGAAGGAATACAACAAGAAGTAATGAGTTCCAATGGCGTTCCTGTATTCAAGAGCAGTTACTTTGAGATGAAATTTTACACTACAGAGCAAAACTGCGAAATATTATTTAAGGAAATATTTTCTTATGGCGTTACTTCAAGAAATGAATTCCATAGTTTCGAATAATTTCGTTTTCTTCTTCTCCTTACTTTCTTCCTAGGCTAAAGCCTGTTCCCTTCAATACCCTCCAGTCTACATTGAAGATGTCACTCCATCTCTTAACTGGACAGCTATATTTCCTTTAGCAGCCTGTGATTTATTTCTTGCGATTTTCAGATTATTCCGCTCATACATTCTGTCTTAGTGTTCGTTACATTCATCCTTCGTTTTATGTGTTCACATCCTTTTCTGATGCTTTCACTTCTCTTTGTGTTTCTCAATGTCGTCGCTGCAGTCCTCTGCAAAATTTTATATCCATGGTTTCCGAAATTCTTAATTCTTCTAGTTTTTAATGTGTTAAATCTTGTTTTTAGTCTTGAGTATGTCATTAATGATCTCGCTATTAGTTTGTATATTCTTGTCTTTTTCCTACATTTTTGGATTTCCAAATTATATCATTTGAGCACTGTGGTTTGGTTTTGTTACTTGTCCTCTAGCCTCCTTTTCGATATTTCTACAGCTAGACAGGTCAGTACCTAGTCGTTTAATAGTGATCAGCTGTTGAATAATTTCTTGATATACTTCCAGTCTGCGTCTAATTTGCTCCACAGAAATGGTCAGATATATTTAGTAATTTATTAGTTACGACCAGATTTAGGTTTATGGCGGCCATGTTAAGCAAACGAAAATGTTTCTGCAGGTTATCTTCACATTTTACTGGCAGAGCTCCGCCGACAGAACAACAAATCATTTTTATTTGTTCGTCCCCCAGTCTATAACCACAACCAGCGAATAAATTTTTTATCATGTCGTTCGTGACTATATTAAAATGTAACCTACTGAAAGAGTCACCTTACCTGATATACAGCTAGTTAGCCTGGAACAAATATTAGTTTTCGAATAAAGTGTCCATTTCTCTTTATTAAGCTGGAAAGCCCCGATTGTAGTGCAGCTGTACCACATCTGTCAACTGAATCCTATCTAAAGGATTTGAAAGTCAATAAAATAAAAATAAGCTCATGTGTTATATCAATGGACTTCCCTACAACCTGTCGGAGAATGAATACTGCATTTGTGTATGACCTCCCGGATCTGAAAGCGTACTGCTCCTCTACAAGGGCTATAATGTTCTTTTTCATTTTCTATTATTTTTTTGTGAGTGTAAGAACTGAAATCAATAGTTTTATGCCTCTGTGACAGTATGGGCCTTTCTTACCTCGTTTTTCTTTTATACATCATAATAATGGTACTAGTTTTCCATTCATTTGGGATTTCATTACAACATTACTAACTTGGTTAATTTTTCAATTACTGGAGATCCTCTATATTTTAGCAATTCATATCAGATCCTATCTTTCCCTGGAGGCTTTCTATTTTTAGCAGTTAGAGTCTGTTCTGCCTCTGCTTGTGAAATAGTTATATGATCCCTTACGTATATGCTGATGTCTTATGCCTTACCTTTAAACAGCTCTGTTAAATAATTAACCAATGATACGACATTTATGTCATTCACTTTGAAAACTACATTTAATTCTTTCCTCTGTTGTTGCATCATTCTCCAAATTTATTCCTGCAAGCCGTATAATTCATGTTCTGTATTTTCAGAAAAGATTCGCCAGTGTTCGTTATTAAAACGATGCACTAGTGATTTTGTCTCACTAAGAATTATTTTGTAATCTTCATAAGACAATTGTGTTTTCGGTCTGTTACAATTGAAACAGGCACACATCTTTTTTTTCTTCTTTTTGTCCTCTTTACGAGACCATGGTGTTCCATTTGTTTTTCTCTCAAGCTCCATAACTCATGTAATTAATGCTTCCTGACCTCCTACTTCAATACGATCTTTTGATTTTCTCCCAACACTGATTTATAGTATCCTCCACGTTAATGGTGCTCTATTTTATTTTCTCTTCTTAGCGTTTCCGATTTAAAGTTTTTTTAGATTCATTCCATAGTGACTCTTAAGTTAAACTTTCCTTCTTTGATATGTTCTGTAACATCTTGTTCCTTCCCACATGCCACCTGATTTCTGTCGTGTGGGCTGTTATCCCTATAGTGGCATAGTTTAGAGACCTAACATCTTACTCTGCCTGGGAATAGTATTCTTGTTTGTAATAATATTATCTGTTGTCGATTAATTACCTCTTATGATCTGAAAAGTGTGCTTGAACTGCTCTTTGTGACCAATAAGGCATTATATGTTCTCAGTTTTCTGCTTGAGCATAAATTGATCGTAATCTGACCAATATCACGTAGAAAATGTTCATTAATTCGTAGTTTCACTCCAGGAATGACACTGTTTCTAAAACGAGCATTAAAATCTACTATTATCGTTGTAAGTTCATTTGAAGGTTCAGACTGAAATTTCCTTGCAGTTGCTGATAGAAGGCATTCATTTTTTTGGTTATTAAAATTTCATTTTATTGTCAGATGTATAAGTGAAAGTTAAACTAATATGACGTGAAATAATGAAATGAACGAATCCTGTTGACACTCTCCATCTATTGATTGCTTTCTTGTCCGTATGGTTCCTCAAAATAGGTGTAATTAATGTTCTTCGTGAGCCTGGGCATCAGGAGTGAGGATGGGGGCTAATGTTCTTCATTGGTTGTTATTTAAGATGGAATTTTATCGGGCTTTAATGGAAAATCACCGAGGACCTGCTTCTACTTTTTTTTTAGTGCTGCCGCTCCCACGGTGCTCAGTTGCGGTACCGACGTGGCAGTACTTTGTGTTTGCCCCGCGGAGGAGTTAAATACCGTCCGCGGAGGGGAACTTTGGAAAACGGAGTCTACATTGTAGGGGGAAAATCATTTGAACTCCAAGACATATGTGTGTAGTGAAATTGCATTCAAGTTTAACATTTTCATTTTCAAGAGTGAACACGACTGTTGAGGATGTTTGCTTCCCGCTCTATATTCTTTTAGTGATCCACAGTATTTGCCTGGTGAGTTGCTGAATTTGGTATGTGTGTTACCATACCCGACGGCATTTCAGTAACTCGTAAACATACAAAACGTTATATTTATTGGCAGGTACATCATTTCAATGACCTACGAAACAGGCAGCGGAAGAATAACAACAGTCTGGTTACGATATAATGTCAGTCATATTGTACAGTTAAACTACGGAACACAGTACGAAAAAAATTCCTAACAACTGTTGTCGAAAGCTTACACACTGATGGAAATGAACGAGTGTATATCATAAAATTTTAAACCACTTCCAAAAGCGACACTCATCAAAATGGGCAGAAAATCGTCTACAGTGTTTCGAAAAGTACTGAAGTACTTCACACAGATGAGAACTTATGATTAGATGCGTTGTACTATGCGAATTATCGATTTCTTTATTTAGATTTGTGATTAGATCATGAAAGGATCACATTGCAGGTATAAAAATTATCGAACCGTTATGGGTATCCTTGCTCTTACATAAGTACAACCTCCTGGTTGAGAGTGTAGAATCAATAGCTTTGTGCATGCCAGAGGAGTGACATCGTTCGGCAGTTTTTCTCTTATAATTTTTCACTAGCGAATACGTAAAGTAATCAATTGTTCACTAGCGAATGCTTACAGTAATCGATAATTCAACTTCGAACACGTTCTCATTTCCTATACCCACTGGAATACAGGCTTTCTGTTTTGTTCAAATGTCGTTATTTATACAATCTCTCAGTATTTTATTCTTTTCTGTTTGAAAATCAAATTTTGTCCTTGTGTCAGTGAAGGTTTTAGGGGATAAGACATTGCAGCTAGAATTTATAATTTATAATTATGTAATTAGTGCAAACCATCATTTATTCTGAAGATGACTGGTTGGTATCATAGTCAACAAAATCAAGTATAGTGGCATTTATTCATCAAAATATTGGCCTGAGGATGTATGAGCACTGTTTTATTTTCTTTATTGTTTCCCTGTACTGAAATTTTTCGTAAGATAATCGCTGAAATGTAAAACACTGACAGCCTCAGGATTTAAACATCCAATTCAGTATTGGTAAAGATTTTCAATATGAGTAAACTATATCTCTTTTGCTGAAAGTGTTAAACGAAGCGAAGTAATCTAATGGTACGCAACACGTCGTTCCTTTATCGAGGCATCTAAACTCATTTCCTCCAATGCAGTGGTCATACTGATGTGCCGTACACGCTGCACCTGTAAGCCTATTCTGTGGGCTTCATAAGAGGCCACATTATGCCATAATTGTTTTTGCAAATTTAATTAAAGAAAAATCAAAGTTGGAGAGGTCAAGATTAATGTTAACTAAATTGAAATTATTATTAAACTCGATTTGGACAAAAATACAAAACACTGCGAGAAACGCATTCTTGAACGTAAATGCAGATGCTAGAAAAGACTGGGGGTTGCACTGTTGTATCTGAACACTCGTGGAATTTCCTCAACACGTTGCAAGTGTCAGTCGTCGTCAAACAATGTTTTTCGTTGTTCAGATTGCATTATGTCTGAGCTAAGTGACTTCGAACGAGGGAAAATTGATGGTGCTCATATGGTGTGTGCTTATGCGTCCATGAAAGAAGTATTTGGTGTTTCGGGACGCCTCGTCTACAATATTCATACTGCACACAGGGAAAGATGAAAATCATCATCCAATAAGTCACAATTATATTGAGTGATTATGACAAACGGTCACTGAAAAGGATTGTGACGCAAAATAAGAGAATGACAGATGAAAAAGTCATTGCAGAACTGAATGTCGCACTCACAACTCTTATCAAAACAAAAAAAGAAAAAACGCAAGGAACTCAACAGGGAATCGAAGGACGAGTTGGAACTCCAAATCCACATGCCACATGCCAGCAAGAGGAAATGGTGGTGTCAAAGCCATAAAACCTGGACTATAGAGCAATGGAAGAATATCATTTGTTCCAATGAATCTCTTAGCACATTGTTTCCAACTTCTGGCCGTTTTAACGCAACAAGATTGAAAATGGCGGGGTTTCTGTAACAATTTTGGCACCAATATCGTGTTATATCATGGGCGCTATGCGAAGAAGCGTTACTGTCAAAGATTGTATGGCCATTGTGGCTGATCAGGTCCATCCCTTAATACACTGTTTGTTCCTCAATGTCGAGTCTGTATTCCAAGGTGACAGGGAGCCTGTGTCTGTTCATACAACTCGCATCGTCCAGGACTGGTTTTATGAGCGCTAGAGTGAACTGTCACATCGCCCCTGGCCACCACAGTCACCAGATCTCAGTTTTAATGAGACTGTATGATCCACTTTGGGCAAAAGTGTGCGTGATTGCTGTCAACCTCCGTCATCGTTACCTTATAGTGCCACTATTTTGCGGGAAGAATGGTATAAGATTTCCTTGAAAATTATATACAACCTGTATTTATCCACTTAGAGACGACTGGAAGCTGTTTCGGATACCAACGGGTGTCCTAAAGCGTAAGCATGGTAATATGTTATGTTTCTTGGTGTTTCTATATTTTTGTCTATTCGCTGTTTATTGTTGTTATCCTCCGTCTGAAGACTAGTATAATGCAGCTTTGCAAGCTACACTGTCCTCTACAAGCCTCCTAATCTCCTCGTGATTTCTGCAACATTCATCCAATTGAACCTGCTTACTGCCGTCAAGAATTGGTCTCTCCCTTACGTTTAGTGAAAAAAATACGAGCTTACGGAATATCGGACCAGGTTTGTGATTGGATTCAGGATTTCCTAGAAGAAAGAACACAACATGTCATTCTTAACGGTTCAAAATCTGCAGATGTAGAGGTAATTTCGGGAGTACCGCAGGGAAGCGTGATAGGACCTTTATTGTTTACAATATACATAAATGACTTAGTTGACAACATCGGTAGCTCCGTGAGGCTATTTGCAGATGACACGGTTGTCTACAAGAAAGTAGCAACATCAGAAGACTCGTACGTACTCCAGGAGGACCTGCAGAGGATTAATGCATGGTGCGACAGCTGGCAGCTTTCCCTAAACGTAGATAAATGTAATATAATGCGCATACACAGGGGCAGAAATCCATTCCAGTACGATTATGCCATAAATGGTAAATCATTGGAAGCGGTAACGACCGTAAAAGACTTAGGAGTTACTATCCGGAGCGATCTGAAGTGGAATGATCACATAAAACAAATAGTGGGAAAAGCAGGCGCCAGGTTGAGATTCATAGGAAGAATTCTAAGAAAATGTGACTCATCGACGAAAGAAGTAGCTTACAAATCGCTTGTTCGTCCGATTCTTGAGTATTGCTCATCAGTATGGGACCCTTACCAGGTTGGATTAATAGAAGAGATAGACATGATCCAGCGAAAAGCAGCGCGATTCGTCATGGGGACATTTAGTCAGCGCGAGAGCGTTACGGAGATGCTGAACAAGCTCCAGTGGCGGACACTTCAAGAAAGGCGTTACGCAATACGGAGAGGTTTATTATCGAAATTACGAGAGAGCACATTCCGGGAAGAGATGGGCAACATATTACTACCGCCCACATATATCTCGCGTAATGATCACAACGAGAAGATCCGAGAAATTAGAGCAAATACGGAGACTTACAAGCAGTCGTTCTTCCCACGCACAATTCGTGAATGGAACAGGGAAGGGGGGATCAGATAGTGGTACAATAAGTACCCTCCGCCACACACCGTAAGGTGGCTCGCGGAGTATAGATGTAGATGTATCTGTTGTCTTCATTTTCCTCCATTATCATATCATCTTCCCCTTGACTCCTCAGTGTACGTCTGATCAAAACATCTCTACTCTCAATCAAGTAGCGCGTTAAATTTCTTTTCTTCCCGATTCAATTGACTTCCTCTTCGATATTTTTTTGATCTAGGCATCAAGGCATCGGAAAACTGTTCGATCTCCAGCATGACGGCCACCGCAAACAGCTGAGACGCCTGCAATGCTGGTATGTGCGGACACCTTCATTCGAGGTGATCCACGGATCACACTCAAACACCTCGCTGCTCAACTCGAGATATCTGTTGGTAGTGCTTACACACAGCCGGCCGGAGTGGCCATGCGGTTTTAGGTGCTGCAGTCTGGAGCCGAGCGACCGCTACGGTCGCAGGTTCGAATCCTGCTTCTGGCATGGATGTGTGTGATGTCCTTAGGTTAGTTAGGTTTAATTAGTTCTAAGTTCTAGGCGACTGATGAACTCAGAAGTTAAGTCACATAGTGCTCAGAGCCATTTGGACAATTTGTAGCCAGTGCTTACACACGTCCCCCAGAATGAGTTCCCGAGAGCATGTGTGCTCGGTGGGTTCCGTACAGCCAAACAGAAGACCGTAAAAAACAACGAAGAACTATCTGTTTGCCCCAATGAAGGATGCTCTCCGCGGGAAGCTGTACGATGATGGAGACGTTACTGGGTTAGCAAGACATTGGCTCCGATGTCGTCAGCTCCGCCCCACCCCCTCTCCACCCCGTAACGTGGAGTAAGACCACAGAATTGAACGGAGGTCATGTAGTAAAATAGGGTTGTGTAACCAAAAGTGAGGGGAATAATGTGGCGACTTTAATCCTGAAAAAAAACCAACCTACTTTCAAAAAAAATACGTTACGTTACTTACTGAACACGTCTTGTAGTTCAAAGGAAGGTCATGGATGAAAATGGGCCACATTTACGCGATGATTATCGAAAAGATTATATTTCAAATATATTAGTTTACATTTCAGCTTCATTTATTCTGACCAGGACAATACTTCATACCTAAGTCATTGACAGCTCGTAATCATACATTTGCAATTATTTCGCAAATGACTTGTTTGCTGATCCACATTTAAGGAAACACTTTCGCCTCCGTTATTTGCTGCATTTTCACGCACGACAGTGTTTGCAATTAAGTACGATACACTGGTGATATAGGTGTAGACGAACCACAACAGTACCATACCATAGGAATGCTGTTCTAGAATACCGTTTAGCCATAGTCTTAGCTATGGTAGAGATAAAGTGGTTCGCAAACATAGCAGAAGGCTGGGGGTGATATGCTTCACACCATTAAAGGCCGAAGGTACTGGAGAGGGTAGCCAGCTGTGGCATGCGCTGCTGGTGCGTTTGTCAGGCGGCAAGAGAGGAGCAGAGAGAAGAGAGGCTCAGCTGGTACAGGCGTGGCGTGGCACGATGCGGCGGTGCGCCGAGTAAACACTGCAGCCAGCCGTGCAAAGTGACAGGAGCGAGAGTGAGAGGGCGCGCCAAACACTGGCAAGCGGCGGACACGGTTAGCGGTGTTTACACGGCCGCCACCGGCGCGGCACACTGGTCTGCGCCTGGCGGCGGGGTAGCAGCGCAGCAGGCGCAGCCGGAACTGTCACATCGACCAGTGACGAGCGCTGCCTTCACGGTCAACAGATACCGCTCGCCGCCTGATCGCACGCTAAACGGCGTCGCGACTGGCGAGTTTTAGGGCGACAAGAGTGCAGGCCAGCGAATTTGCACACTAAATACCAGCTCTAGTTAGGTCATTGACGTGTTTTAGGATTTACAGCTCGCCCTCCAATTCCCAGCTCACGAACCTCCCTTTGTGTTAGTTTGGTCCCGACAGGGTTCACGAGAGTGACATTCACTTCTGAAGTCTTTTGCAGCTGTCGTTCTCTTAATTTTCGTCACAACCCTCTTCAGTGCCCGTCTGCCACGATCACTGAACACACGTTTTCGCCCGTGTTTTGACCTGACGGGTGACATTTTTCACCTTCCCTGTATGCATTATAAATCTTTGATAGGGCTCCTCTCTAAACACCAAACACTTCGGCTATTTTGGTTCCAGAAGAACGCACAATATGAGTACCAACAGTTTACTCACGTGGAAGTCACTTAGTTGCAACATAATTCACTCACAGCTACAGAAAATACTGTTCTGAATACAAATCAGACTTACAACATATTGAGGACGTTGCATAGGTACCGTTTGTGGTCAGACACATAAGTGCAACCTGCAATCTTTTCTAGCTTCTGCATTTATATTCAAGCATGAATTTCTTTCGCTGTTTCCATATGTTTGGCTCAAATGGCTCTGAGCACTATGGGACTTAACTTCTGAGGTCATCAGTCCCCTAGAACTTAGAACTACTTAAACATAACTAACCTAAGGACATCACACACATCCATGCCCGAGGCAGGATTCGAACCTGCGACCGTAGCAGTCCCGCGGTTCCAGACTGCAGCGCCTAGAACCGCTCGTCCACCACGGCCGGCCCATATTTTTGTCCATACCCTGCACGAGCACGCGTTCATCTTCGAGAGTGTAAGACGATCCTCTCACACTGAGTGTGACATATCTCCTTAACTATGTGTGGTCAATGATATAATTATGCAGCCACATTTGGTGGTATATCTGGCTTCTGTCTGCAAAATGTGTTGCGATTAGAGTTAGTAGCAAAGAAGTAACAAAATAAAAAGTCATGTGCGATGATGAATTTTTACTACATTTACGTTCACACCAGACTCCGCAAGCCACCTAGTAGTGTGTGGCGGAGGGTGCTTCTGATACCAGTAATTGATTCTCACATTTTTGTTTCACTCGCGAATGGGGTGTGGAAAGAATGATTGTCGGAAAGCCTCAGTATTAGCTGTAATTTCTCAAATATTCTCGTAGTGCTCTTTTCGTAAGATGCGTGCTTATGGAATATCGTCTCAGTTATGTGACTTGATTTGTGATTTCCTGTTAGAGAGGTGACAGTTCGTAGTAATTGACGGAAAGTCATCGAGTAAAACACAATGGAGTTCTGGCGTTCACCAAGGTACTGTTATAGGCCCTTCGCTGTTCCTTATCTATATAAAAGATTCGGGAGACAATCTGAGCAGCCGTCTTAGGTTGTATTCAGATTACGCTGTCGTTTATTGACTAATAAAGTCATCAGAAGATCAAAATAAATTGCAAAACGATTTAGTAAAGATATCTGAATGGCGCGAAAATTGGCAGCTGATCCTAAATAACGAAAAGTGTGAGGTCACCCACATGAGTTCTAAAAGGAATTCGTTAAACTTCGGTTACACGATAAATCCGTCTAATCTAAAAGCCGTAAATTCAACTAAATGCCTAGGTAGTACAGTTACGAACAACTTAAATTGGAAGAAACACAGAAAATTTGTGGGAAAGGCTAACCAAAGACTGCGCTTTATTGGCAGGACACTTAGAAATTGTATCAGATCTGCTAAGGAGACTGCCTACACTATGCTTGTCCGTCCTCTTTTACAATACTGCCGCGTAATGTGGGATCTTTATCAGATAGGACTGGCGATGTACAGCGAAAAAGTTCAAAGAAGGGCAGCACGTTTTGTATTATCGCGAAATATTGGAGAGAGTGTCACAGAAATGATACAGGATTTGGGCTGAGAATCATTAAAACAAAGGCGTTTTTCGTTGCGACGGAATCTTCTCACGAAATTCCAATCACCAACTTTCTCCTCCGAATGCGAAAATATTTTGTTGACACCGACCTCCAAAGGGAGAAACAATCACCACCACAAAATAAGGGAAATCAGAGCTCGTACGGAAAGATATATGTGTTCGTTCCATCCGCGCACTATACGAGATTCTAATAATGGAGAATTGTGAAGGTGGTTCAAAAAAATTGTTCAAATTGCTCTGAGCACTATGTGACTTAACTTCTGAGGTCATCAGTCGCCTAGAACGTAGAACTAGTTAAACCTAACTAACCTAAGGACATCACACACATCCATGCCAGAAGCAGGATTCTAACCTGCGACCGTAGCGGTCGCTCGGCTCCAGACTGTAGTGCCCATAACCACACGGCTACTCCGGCCGGCGAAGGTGGTTCGATGAACCCTCTGCCAGCCACTTAAATGTGATTTGCAGAGTATCAATGTAGATGTCGATGTAGATGCATGTGGGAAGAACTAATATGTTGTCTGACTTTCACGGGAAACTGCTTTCTTGAAATTCCTGTAGTAAGTCTATCCTTGATGCGCAACGCCTCTCTTGTAACGTCTGCCACTGGAATTTCTTGAGCATATCTGTAACGGTCTCGCACCGACTGTACGATCTCGTGACGAAACTCGCCGATCTCCATTGGATCTTCAAGAATCGGTCTGTCAAGCGCCTTGCAAGCCACTTCGTTTGTGGATCATTTACATTCCATTGAGATTCTACCTATGAATCTGTCTGCCAACTGCATTCCTGTAGTTATTTTATGTGGTAATTCCATTTTAGGTGGTTCTGGATAACTACTGCTAGACATTTTATGATAGATAGTATTTAATTTGTCATTAGTAGTGTAGTTGTAGAATAGCGGCTTTCTTTTTGTGGTGTCACCACCAGACACCACACTTGCTAGTTGGTAGCCTTTAAATCGGCCGCGGTCCGTTAGTATACGTCGGACCCGCGTGCCGCCACTATCAGTGATTGCAGACCGAGCGCCGCCACACGGCAAGTCTAGTCTAGAGAGACTTCCTAGCACTCGCCCCAGTTGTGCAGCCGACTTTGCTAGCGATGGTTCACTGTCTACAAACGCTCTCATTTGCAGAGACGACAGTTCAGCATAGCCTTCAGCTACGCCATTTGCTACGACCTAGCAAGGCGCCATATTCAGTTACTATGTCTTCTGAACAGATAATATTGTGACTCATGTACCGTCAAGAGCGACGTTCATTATTAATGGTTAAGTATCAAACTAATTACGTCCGCTTTCTGAATTCTAATTCCTTGTCATGTTCCAGACCTCACGTCAGTACAGTTTTTCCCTCCTCACGCCAGCCTACGTGAGCTAAAACGCGTGCATTTCGGCCTCCTTTCGTAACACAGTGTTGGCTCTTCAGCCAGCACAACACTTTCCCATATATGCGGAATATGTTACAATTATTTACATCCGGTATCAACTACCAGAGTCTGCATCATTCATCAGTCATCTGCAGGTCATCCTGTAAATCGATACCACCTTCTGGCATTTCTACTTTCTTATAGACAACAGAGCCATCTGCAAACAGTCTTGAAGAGCTTCTATAAGATAGTTTATAGACACTGTAAACAGTAACAGTCCTATCACTGTCACTTGGGGTACTCCGGAAATTACCTTTCCATCCGTCGGTTTTGTTCCGTTAACGGTGAAACCTTGAGTTGTGTCTGCAAGAAAACCTTCTGTCCAGTATCTAAATCTGGTCCGATAATCGGTGAACACGTATTTTTTCCCCTAAACCTTAGTGCGGGACGGTGTCAAATGCCTACTTGAAGTCGACGAACACGGCATCAAACTGAGAGCATGAACAGCGGATATGTAGCAAACGCTTAACTTTTTCCCTTTCATCATGTTTTGGAAGTGCCAGAGACAAGAAATAGTGCAAAGGTTTGAAACTATGAGTAATGTTTCTTGGAAGTCACTAAGTGTTCTCACTCTGAAACACTGGATGAATATAGTCTCAGTAGCTTGCGAATAATAAGTTATGCTGTCTCAAGAGGTGTACAAAGTTTCCAACCTTAATACTTGCCTTACTGCGTTACTTCAAAGTAAGATTATACCTCTTAAACAGGTTATGACAGCATTTTAAAATTTTAAATACATAAAATTTTAACTACATGAAATACTGAAAATAAAATTTTGGTTGCACCTGGGGGCCACTAGCTAGGCAACCTGCCGTTTAGTATTAAAGATACTGTCTTGTAGACATTTTCCGCAAGTACCATCTTCCGGATCAAATGTCGCGTTGCACTGACAAGTATGAAAGTTGTCCACAAGCAGTCGATGACCAAACGTAAGTTTCTCGACTGCATTGCTAGACCGAGGGGTCCGTTGACTCGGAATATTGACATTCTCCGTAGATTAGGGGTACGCAAGATGCGGTGGCTCACAGGGTTCGGAATCCGGCCTCATGTTCCCAGCTCCTCCGCTTTAAGCAGGATCTAATATTTAAACTATTGTGCGGAACTATTGTGCTGGCAAGGAAGCAGCAAGTGCGGGCTAAGAGACGTTTGAGTTCCGCACACAAAAGCCGCCGCCCCTCCGCCCTTCCGCCGAGGGTCATTGTTATTCCAGGCCGTGCCGGGCCAGGGCGCGCCAGAGAAGCCCGCCACCCCCACCATGTCTGCCCCTGCTTCTCCAGCTCCAGGGCGAACTCTGGCGGCTGCAGCGGCTGGTTCGCCGACAGGCGCCGCTGCCGTGATCTGCTAGCACCTGGCGGTCAAGGCGTGCACCCAGCGCCGATAAGAACTGCCGTAAAAAAAAGAAAGAAAGAAAGACTAGTGTCCAACGTCCCATCGACAACGAGGTCATTAGAGACGGAGCAGAAGTTCGCACTAAGGAAGAATGGAAATCGGCCATGCCCTTACAAAGAAACCATTCAGGAGTTTGCCTTTAGCGTTTTAGGAAAATCAAGGAAAACTTAAATCTCGAATGGAGTTGATTTGTCACTGTATCTGTTAGATGAAGAAAGCTTGATTGCAAAGCACAACAAGGATTAATAAGATGCATGTATTAGGAAGCGAAATGGATTTCAATTTTGTATAATTATTTTTGTAGAGAAGAAGTTTGAGGCAAGAGTGCAGCACTGCACAGACAGGAAAGATTTTTTTGCAGGTAGTTAACATGCTCAGAGCTGAGAGAAAGACCATCCCACTTTCCTGAGTCATCCGTTGACATATTCACTGATTAAGCTGCTTGATTTTTATAGACATTCTCTGTTAAAATCGTACCCTTTTTAAATATTTGTTCACTTTCTTAAGCATCGTATTGTTCAGAAATATGTTATATGTGACGATCACGCGAAACCTTACTCTGTGTTTTTGTATACATACTTCATTCTGAATCGTTGTCTTGGCATATCATTTCATAGGAATAGTTACTCTCCACCCCACAGTTCATCATTACGCATTATCACATCTCACAGTGTCAACATAGTTTGGATATTTTATTTAGAAACAGAAATCTAGCTTAGCCGCTGCCTGCTAGCTGTTTGCTGTTGTGTTTTCGAGAAATCTGCAACAATGTTGCCAAGACGAGACTTAAATGGAAATTTTGATTAGGGCTAGATAATTGATTTGTTTCCGTCGTGCATTTAATATAAAGACATGCTTCCTTCAGATCAGTTATAGTTTAGTTCAGACTAGCTTCTGTTTATTCAAAGGTTAACACAAGAGTTTATGTTGGATAGCAGTTAGTGGGGAGATACTTTTGATAATACATAGACTTCCATACAGTAGGAGTTAAAGTTGGGCTAAATGTCAGACAGAAACAAATATAGTGAGGAGGTTAGAACTTTGCAGCAACGGCCTTGCCGCAGGGTATACACCAGTTCCCGTCAGATCACCGAAGTTAAGAGCTGTCGCGTGTGACCGGCACTTGGATGGGTGATCATCCAGGCCGTCATGCGCTGTGATCTCAACCTCGTGATGCCAATTGAGGAGCTACTCGGCCAAATAGTAGCTGCTCCGGTCAAATAAAACCATCATAACGACTGTGAGACCGGTGTGCTGACCTCACGCCCCTCCTATCCGCATCCTCATCTGAGGATGACACTACTGGCCATTAAAATTGCTACTCCAAGAAGAAATGCATATGATAAACAGGTATTCATTGGACAAATATATTATGCTGGAAGTGACATGTGATTACATTTTCACGCAATTTGGGTGCATAGATCCTGAGAAATCAGTACCCAGGAGAACCACCTCTGGCCGTAATAACGGCCTTGGTACGCCTGGGCATTGAGTCAAACAGAGCTTGGATGGCGCGTACAGGTACAGCTGCCCGTGCAGCTTCAACACGATACCACAGTTCATCAAGAGTAGTGACTGACGTATTGTGGCGACACAGTTGCTCGGCCACCATTGACCAGACGTTTTCAATTGGTGAGAGATCTCGAGAATGTGCTGACCAGGGCAGGAGTCGAACATCTTCTCTATCCAGAAAGGCTCGCACAGGACCTGCAACATGCGGTCGTGTATTATCCTGCTGAAATGAAGGGTTTCGCAGGGATCGAATGAAGGGTAGAGCCACGGGTCGTAATACATCTGAAATGTAACGCCCACTGTTCGAAGTGCCGTCATTGTGAACAAGAGGTGACCAAGACGTGTAACCAATGGCATCCCATACCATCAAGCCGGGGGATACGCCAGTATGGCGATGACGAATACACACTTCCAATGTGCGTTCACCGCGATGTCGCCAAATACGGATGCGACCATCATTATGCTGTAAACAGAACCTGGATTTACCCGAAAAAATGACGTTTTGCCATTCGTGCACCCAGGTTCGTCGTTGAGTACACCATCGCAGGCGCTCCTGCCTGTGACGCCGCGTCAAGGGTAACCGCAGCCATGGTCTCTGAGCTGATAGTCGGTGCTGCTGCAAACGTCGTCGAACTGTTAGTGCAGATGGTTGTTGTCTTGCAAACGTCCCCGTCTGTAGACTCAGTGATCGAGACGTGGCTGCACGATCCGTTACAGCCATGAGGATAAGATGCCTGTCATGTCGACTGCTAGTGATACGAGGCCGTTGGGATCCAGCACGGCGTTCCGTATTACCCTCTTGAACTCTCCGATTCCATATTCTGCAAACAGTCATTGGTTCTCGAGCAATGCGAGCAGCAATGTCGCGATACGATAAACCGCAATCGCGATAGGCTACAATCCGACCTGTATCAAAGTCGGAAACGTGATGGTAAGCATATATCCTCCTTACACGAGGCATCACAACAACGTTTCACCAGGCAACGCCGGTCAACTGCTGTTTGTGTATGAGAAATTGGTTGGAAACTTTCCTCACGTCAGCAGGTTGTAGGTGCCGCCACCGGCGCCAACCTTGCGTGAATGCTCTGAAGAGCTAATCATTTGCATATCACAGCATCTTCTTCGTGTGGGTTAAATTACGCGTTTCGTTACATGTTTCAAACTCTTATGTTAATAAGATACTTATGGATATAAATCCGATTTATTTAACTTCGGCTTGATAAGTTCGGCAATATCGGCGTTCGAAGTTGATTTTCCGGCGACTCATGGCTCATTGTGCTTTGCTCAGCAGATTTAATGTACGTTCAGAAATTTACATTGATCCCAAAAAATGATTTTATGTTAACAGCGAAGTCTGCAAGTTTTGGTTACTGATCTTGTCACGTAACTTCTAAAACTGCAGCACCTCGCCGCTTGCTGTTCCCGAGCGATTCTAGGCGCTTCAGTCTGGAACTACGTGACCGCTACGGTCTCATGTTGGAATCCTGCCTCGGACATGTATGTTTGTGTGATGCCCTTAGGTTAGTTGGGTTCAAGGAGCTCTAGGTTCTAGGGGACTGATGACCTCAGATGTTAAGTCCCATAGTGCTCAGAGTCATTTGAACAATTTTTTGCAGCACCACCTTCCGTTCTGGATACCATTTTGTAAACTGAACGTTTCTAACATTTGCAAGACGAATTTTAATTGCATTGTTAACTAAAATGGCATCCGTTTTTAGAGATTTAACATCTTTAAAACGACTATGCATCTTTCAGTATACCGATGAGTGTGACGGACGTTACAAGAAGGGAAAAGTGTCCAGAGAGCCAAAACCCACGTAAATTTACTTCTAAGACGGAGGGTACACAATGACGTTCGGTTCTGGGCATCAACTGACAGTTTCTAATGAACTAAAACGTCACCTTATCTGATGGGAGTTTGTCAGGAACACAATTAATGTTCTTGAAGGTGCATGCTGTCGGTTACCTTAAGGCAACACTGTCCTAGGCAAAGTCTATATTGGCTGCATTAGCGATGTCTTAGGCTCTGACTGACGCGCTGAGCTCTGACGAAATTTGCTCGCAGCGTTTCCGATGTCGAACGTTGAGACTGGAGCTCACAGTCAGTGACCTGCTGAGCGGTGTCCTATAAATTCCTCCTGGCTGATGAATCTCAAGAAGTCTCGTATAGTATCACGTGGCTAGCGAAAGCGAGTTAGCTCCGGCTGTAGCCAGCGTGGTAGGTGGCTCTAGTAAGACCTGCAATGTCACGTGCTGTGACGTACGCCATTCATTCTCGTGGGCCTCGATCCTGCGGATGTGACACTGTCACATGCTGCAGCGGCAGTGGCAGGCAAAATGAGCTGCGGTTGAATTACAGGACTCTTGAGAGGGCGGCAACCCGCAGTACCCTGTTGCATGGCTTGTGGCTGGATCGTAAGACACAGCCAGACTCCATCAAACTCGTCGAAACTTCATCAATAATAAAAATACAAATCGAAAATTTTGGTTGCATTCTTATCTCAACTGATAATACCTTGGAAAATGACAGATATTTCCCCTTTTTTTACGTTTATATCCCCAAACGTATTAGAAACTGTGCGCTCGCTTCCTTGTAAACGTATACATATATATTATTATTATATTTGTGTGGTGTCTGTTCTTCCGCATATGCCCAAAAGATGAAGAATCACTCGTATGGTAGTAGTATGTAAGCTCTGACCATGTTTCACGGTGTCTATGTTACATGATATCTTCGGTATGATGTCCCATCCTTCGTGGGAATCATGCGAGATGCTGGCAGGAATGAGGAAATGGACAGAAGGCGATACGGAAACCGCGTGCGACAAGTTGGAAATTTAGGTCAGAAGGGAAGCATGTTCAAATAGCTGAAGCGGTTTGGCTCATACCAGGAACTCAACTGCCTGATCAGAGATCATGCCAAGAATGTGACCGACAGTGGGTTGTCTACGGTCACATAGTCCGAGATCTGGCGTTCTGCGCACCAAGTCCTAGTCGACACGAACACTCGCGCGACGTGGTATCTGTTTATTAGTAGAAAATATCTGGCACAAACTTCGCCCATAAACCAGAGTCACGACTTTGCCCTCGGGTGTCACAAGCTTGACACGGGTGAACATCGACTAGAGTGTGAATCTTCTGCAGAAGTGTGGCAGCTGACTCGGAAAACGCTTGCCTTTCTTCTACGTACCCATTGCACCGAAGTTATTTCCGTTCCCAGATGAAACCTATTTCTCATGTACGAAGATCAATACAATGAATTTGGTAAAAGATGTAACGATATCTTGTTTCTTTCATGAAGGAGATGAGAACGTTATTAATTTTTGGACGTTCCTGCAAAATCCTTTTACCCTTATTATGCACAATTTCAGATACAGTCAATACTATCCCGTTTTTGGTAGTGTTATCTCGCTCTACCACCGCCCTGGGGGGTCATGGGTGTGAGAAGATGACTTCAGTATGAGTGTGTAGTACCAGAACCTGGACCAGTGTACCGGCAAAATGGCATATTCTTCAAGAATACGTGCTAGAACACGTCTGATGGGCTTTGGAGTCTGGGTGTATCTGCCCACATGGAGGTGGGGTTCTGATACCATTTTGTTTATTTCGCAGTTAGACCGTTTTTAATTCCATTTCTGTCTTGTTATTGTTGATGTTAAATGCACAATGATGTGAATATCTTATGCAGTTACTCCTCCCGCGCTGAGAAACTTCTGTTACACGCACGCACACGCACACACACACACACACACACACACACACACACACACTCACTCAAAGGAGAAGAGTTGTGTTATTAACCTCTAAGGATTTGTTCTGCTCTCATTAGTAGCATTATAAATTAGCAGTAAAACTTACTTGAGCTACTTGTTGTCCAAAATGATCTTTTTTCATGTCTTAGTACTATGATAGGAAAAGGGGAGTACCGAAAACAAAGGGCTTAAGTTGGCCGCTCACATAAAGCAGAAATTCGGCTTCGAATCTCGTTTCGGCACAAATTTTCAGTTTTTGCTATTGAATTATTTCAGTGCTCTTATGCGGCTGTTAGTATATCTCTTTCATTACATAAATGTAGATTATTATTTAATTGACTTGTAAAATCTGTTAGAAATACAGAAATACTAATTATGAAAAGAAAAATTGAATCATTCATTTCATTCTGAAATTCAATTCTCTTTACTAAAAAAACTGAAAAGTTATTTTCTAGGAAAACGACTTAAACGTTTTCCTGCACTCAATCAACGAATTTCGGAATGAAAAAGTACATCTTCATATTGGGCGTTAACTTCTATTAAATTTTTTTAAATTTTCGGTGGATAAAGATGGATTTCCTCTACATGTTGTAATCGTTATATCTTTCACTACTGACAACAGTCTGTCGTTTTCCCACATAGTGCTTCCTGGTGGTTTTTTCAACGAAAATGTTAACAATTTTATTCCTTTTCGTTTAACTGACAAAAGAAAATTGTCGCCACGAATGTCGTCTTTACTCCCCCGGAACAACATTTTTGAAAAATATAAGTTTTCTTAACACACTTTTATAAGCTTTAATAATATGAAAACTTCTTCCGAGCAACGGAATTAAAGCGAGTGTGGTTGAGACGAACAATAGTTTGTGGTGATGCTCTCACGGCGTCGCAGGTGTCGAGTTGGAGGGTTAAGAAGTCGCTGCAGAAAAATGCCTCGCTAGAAGTGCGGACTTGGTCTACCGTTTTCACACTGAAGCCATACTGCGACATTCGTTGAGAATTACATATAATGAAATACGAGACTGATCAAATGTTTCACGCAAGAGGAGGTTAGCAGCTTTTGAAACGGGGTATTACCCAATAATACTAAACATTAGAGGTTAATTAATGAAGAAATACTGAATTCAGTTTTGAGTGGGGTGGGGAAGAGCGGTGGGAGATTTATGGCACAAATTGACTGAAAGAAGTGACTGTTGATAGGATACATTACAAGGCAACACGGGGTAGTCCTTATTGCGAAGCAGAGGGGTGAGAATTGAAGAGCGCGACTAAAGCTTGACTACTGCAAGTGTCTTCACGGGCAGCTATGTTGCAGTAGTTGTGTAGAGATGAAATGGCTTGCAGAGGACAGACTAACGTGGAGGGATGCATCAAATCAGTCTTCGTACAAAAAAACAACAACGCTACGTAGCAAGTCTTTTTGTAATATATTAATCATTTGTGTGTGTGTGTTTTCAGTTGTTAGTGGCTTTAAGTTCTCCTAGAGCAACTCTTAGCCAGCTAAAATCTCTTACGAGCGGTTATGTGGACCCTACTCTCAACTATACTTCCATATCTGCATATACTGATGAGCCAAAACGCTATGCCCGCCTAGTTAATAGCGTGTTCGTCCACCGTTGGGGTGTAACGCACTAGCGATTCTGCGCTGCATGGATTCGACAAGTCCATGGAAGGTTCCCGGGTGTATGCACCTCATCTTCAAACCACTTTAGCACGATTGTGGCCTTATGACATGGGCATGTATCCTACTGTAAGTTGCCGTCGCCGATGGCGAACACATTAAATATGAAAGGATGCACGTTGTCCGCAATAATGTTCCCACATGCGACAATAGTTCAGGTATGTATGCTTAAGTCGCAAGCCGGAGATGCAGTAATAGAGAAAGCATATGAGTTTAATTGCACGGCTAATTCATTACGTAAAGAGAAATGAAAATCTAACAGTTACGGGGGATTGAAATACGGTCAAAGGGGAAGGAAAAGAAGGGGTTATGTGAATATATGGGCTTAGTACTAGGAATGATAGCAGAGAATAACAGAGTTCTGCAATAAATTTCAGCTAGTAATAGAAAATACCCTGTTCGAGAAACACAGGAGAAGTAGGTATACTTGGAAAAAACAGGGAGATACAAGATAATTTCAGTTAGATTACATCATGGGCAGGCAGAAATTCCGAGATCAGATACTGGATTGTAAGGCGTACCCAGGAGCAGATATAGACTCAGATCACAATTTAGTAGTGATGATGAATAGGCTGACGATTAACAGACTAGTGCCGCAAGGGATTAGCCGAGAGGTCTGGGCGCTGCAGTCATGGACTGTGCGGCTGGTCCCGGCGGAAGTTCGAGTCCTCCCTTGGGCATGGGTGTGTGTTTGTCCATAGGATAATTTAGGTTCAGTAGTGTGAAAGCTTAGGGACTGATGGCCTTAGCAGTTAAGTTCCTTAAGATTTCACACACATTTGAACATTTAACAGACTAGTCACAAAGAATCAATGCCCAAAGGAGTGGGGATTCGAAGTACTAAGAAATGAAGAGATACGCCTGAAGTCCTTTGAGGCTATAGATATTGCAATCAGGAATAACTCTGAGGTAATTCAGTTGAAGAGGAACGGACATCTCTAAAAAGACGGAAATAAAAGGAAGGTTAAAGAGTGGAATTAAAATTCAAGGTGAAGGAATATCAGGGATAAGATTCGCTGCTGGCACGATTAACCTCAGTGAAACTGAAGAGGAACTACAAGACCTGTGAATGGAATGGTCTAATAAGCAGAGTACAGAATATAGATTGAGAGTAAGGCGAAAAAAGACGAAAGTAATAAGAAGTAGCAGAAATGAGAACAGCGAGAAATTTAACACCAGGTTTGGTGATTACAATGTGAACGAGGTTCAGGAATTCGGCTACCTATGCCCCAAAATAAATTATGATGGACGGAGTAAGGAGGGATGAAAAGCAGACCACCACTGGCAACAAGAAGATTCCTGACTAGGAAAAGTCTAGAACTATCAAACATAGGCCTTAATTTCAGGAAGAAAGTTCTGAGAATGTGCGTATGGAGCACATACTGAGGTTCTTAGATACTACAAAATCTGTATCAATAAAATAAATGGTTACACTGGCGCTCGTAAAGTGAATGACAGAACTATAAGTGCAATGTGGTATAGCTGATAAGTAAATAATCAAAATTACTGATGATAATAGGATAGAGAAAAAGAAATATACTTGTGATAATAAATATTGAAAAACAGCTATGAGGAAGCAAATGACATTGATGCATGGATATATACGCTTATGAGCCAAGACATAATGAACACCTGCTTCGTAGCTTGTTTGTCCGCCTTTGGAACGGAATGCATTACCGATTCTCCGTATAAGGGATCCAATAGTTTGTTGGAAAGTCTGTGGAAGTATGTGGCATTGTATGCCTACGTACAGGTCATGTAATTCGCATAAATAATGGACTGCTGATTTGCGTACGCGGTGACAGCGTCCGATAGCGACGCAGATGGTTTCCACAGGATTTATATTAAGAGAATTTGTTCACCGAGACATCAACGTGAGTTCACTGTAGTGCACCTCCGACCACCGTAACACGGTTTTGGTTTCGAGACTTGAAGATGACATCGCCGTCGGGCAAGACATCAAACATGAAGGGATGCAGATGGCTCGCAAATGTCGGCATGTCTTCGATTACTATCACAGGTCCCAAGCAAGCGCAGAAGAATTTATCCCATAGTATAATATTGCTCCCACCAGCTATCACGTTTCGATGCGCCTATCACTTCGATGACGGCATTTGTAGAGACGACCAATGATCTAGCGCTGCAAAAAAAAGTCGCGGAGAGTCGACAGGTTACTATTGATAGACGGTCGACCTGGAGCATCTGAGTATGTACGATGGGTACTTGACATTCGTTCCAGCTGTATCTACGATGAGATTTAGAGAGCTCTAAGCTTTCTTCTCCGTGCACCAAACACTACAGCTGCTGCTCCCTCTGTGCGTTTTGCGTTCTCCATTTCTTGATAAGACTCGCGGAGTGGCCGCGCGGTTTGAGGCACCATGTCACGGACTGCGTGGCCCCTCCGGCCGGAGGTTCGAGTCCTCCCTCGGGCATGGGTGTGTTTGTTGTTCTTAGCATAAGTTAGTTTAAGTTAATCAAAATATCCACGGGTATGCTGCCGGTCTATAGTGTCCAACGGGCACAATATTTCGGCGATCATACATGTCGCCATCATCAGGTGAACTGACGGACTGAGCTCCTGTGAACGTGCCGCCACGGAGATCCGTACGCTATGGCTGCTCAGAGGGAACTGGGTTCGGTCGCGGCGGCGGCCGATTTAAATACCCTCCGCCCGCGGCGCGCTCCCTCCGCCGTCCGCGCCCCGCGCCACGGTCGCGCGGTGGAACAGATTGCGACGGCGTCTGAGATGACGTCGGTGTGATGGCTCTGTCCGCCGTGGTCGTCACAACTATACGTTTGCTCGATTTACTCTTGATTAACCTGATCGCTGGTTCCCAAGCCTTGCTAAGATTATAGCCACAGTCACGGTTTATGAGGTCGTCATTGGTGCGAATTTCGATGGCCTCTCTAACAACGCTGTCACAGTATCTTCGACGTCTGTACCAGAATCCTCGTGCGGTCATACTCCATGGCGTGATTTTCCGACAAACAATGTTCAGCGACCGCCGACTTGCTCGGATACATCAGTCGAGTGTGCCTCTGGTGTTCACGGCATCGATCCTCGACGGTACGCATCGTCTGACCAATATACGACTTGCCACATTGACACGGAATCTGGTACACGCCGACCTTCCTCAAACCGTGGTCATCTTTGGCGCTCCCCACCAGTGCACGAGTTTTATTTGGAGGACAAAACACAGTTCCGACCCGATGTTTCTTCAGAATGCGGGCGATTTTCCCCGAGAGTGCGCGTGTGTATGGAATAAATGCAGTGCCTATCTCCTCCCTCGTGACTTCATCCATCTCAACAGGTTGTGCTGCAGTGGTTGGGCGGAGAGCACGTTGAATCTGCCACTCTGAGTACCCATTTTTTCGAAATACAGTTCTCAGATGTTCCAATTCTTGGGGTAGACTCTCTGCGTCAGAGATAGTGCGCGCCCTATGTACTAGAATTTTAAGTACCCCATTCCTCTGTGAATTAAGTTAGTTTAAATAGTGTGTAAGTGTTTGGTCCCTTAGGAATTCACACACATTTGAACATTTGATTGTCTGATACCATTCGTCTCATAGACTATTGCAGTATTCGTTGTAGTTCCGAGAAGAGGCGCTTCCATCGTACTCTCAGCTGGAACAAAGATTTTTTACTGTTTCTCTGTCATTTCTTTTGATCCTGGTCCGTGAAAGATAGAGCCTGACCACAAGATAGGGAAATCAGGATGGTAGGATTCACTGTTTGTGTACGTCATGCTGCTGTTTCGTCACCTTGTATAGGCAGTTTATATGGATGTCACGAAAATTATTTTACGAAATACATGTAAATCAGTACCTCTAATTATCGATATTAGGATTACGAACATTTCTGTCATCTGCAAGAAGCAAACACTCAATAAATAAAGGCTCAGAACAATTGTTTCTCTTAGAGAGCACACTTGTAGCACGTACCAATCTTTAAGGATCATAGTGATGCAGAAAACAGGATCATTATGTGAGAGCTTTGTGATGAAAAGGTTAAGGTTGGAAATGAACTTACGGTTTAAAGCAGCTGTTTAAAGAGACGTCCACCAGTCTGAATGTATGCGTGAATAGCGTAAAAATGGAAAAATCGTATGGCACTGTTAGCTGCGATATCTCACGGTGGGCAGAATTAATGTTCTTCCTCAGCACACATTGGCCCCTTTCCTTGCTGATATGTGAGACATGTGTCATTTGTATATTGTGTGGTGTACGTGAGGTAATGTTTGCATGTATAGGGGCATGTCCATAGCCTACTCCTTCTGAAAGAGCTTAACGTCTCCATCAGACTGACGGATCACCATCAATTGTGTCATACACCCTCACTTCACGAGACACTGTGGAGAGGTTTGGAATTTAATCCACGAGTTTCGCGCAAAGATTGGTACGGTAACCAAGAAGTCTACGTCGTCACCGCTGCTCCCATTGCCAGGCAAATACAGGCAGCAAATAATTTCAACAACCACCAGGATTCGAATCGACTTACATCCGAGCCGAACACCACAACACAGGCGTCCGTTAGCGAACTCGACTATGGAGGTCGGTTTCATGAGTAATCCTTTGACTGAACTGACTTGTGGGTTTTAGATCGTTTGCCTTGTTATCCCTTTTTCGACAGAAGGCTACTCCACCAATACTTCATCGACTGAGTATTCTGTGTGCGTTTCCCAGGATATTTGGTGGGGTGTTATCGATTTAGCTTCTCGATTCAAAACCACCTCCTTTAATGAATAATGTAAAAATCGAAAAATCATATGGCACTGTTGGCTGCGATATCTCATGGTGGGCGAAATAATGTTCTTTTTCAGCACACATTGGCCCCTTTCCTAGCTGATATGTGAGACATGTGTCATTTGTATTGTGTGGTGTACGTAAGGTAATGTTTACGTGTATAGGGGAATGTCCATAGCTTACTCCTCCTGAAAGAGCTTAACGTCTCCATCAGACTAGTGAGATCAATTCTTCATCAAGGAAGTCGGCCATTTCGTAGACTGAGCGAACAGCTTTCTGTTAATTTTCTCTTCACTGGGATGAATTTCTTCTAGTTAGATTAATGTCACAGATGACTCTTAACTGTGTACATCAGTTTAGCTTGCAGGGAACCACATCTTACAATGCCTTACATTAACGACATGTACACAAGTACCTGTGACACGTAATTCATTCGAAAAGAAAGTCATCCACGCAAAATAGTGATTTGCTTCACTATGTTGCTTTTCCAGATAGTGTCACGAGCGCCAATGTGGCACACAGCTTTTTATTACCAAAAAGAAGTTTAGTAAGATATGCATCATTCAAAACCTCGTACCGCATAAAATTTGCATTTCCGACAATTGAATCTTTCTTTGAAAATACTCAGGAAACTCTGACGTCTGTACAAGTTGGATCCTAAAGGTTTGGACTATTCTTCTTTTTCTTCTTGCAGATTATCTAAGGCTGGCACCTCTTCTCTTCTCTTGGGTTTCCTAAATGTTCATATTTCTTGCAGCCTACCAGTTGTATCTTGGCCGACCCCTGATCTTCCACTCGGATGGTTTCCGTCGTAGTACCCTATATGGTATCCTGTCTTCGTTCATCCTGTTTGCATGACCAAACTATGCATGCGCGGTGTTCAGTTTATTCTTATTGATTTGCTAACGTTCCAGGCGTCTGCTCCGTAAAACCACACCCTTAACTTACTCAATTTCATCTTCATCGTTCGCCGTATTATGTTGTTCCACAGAACGGAGTTCATTGCCTCTGTTACAGCTCGTCTTTTAATAATTCTACTAGTGACTTCATCAGTACTTGCACCTAGTTTATTGAACAGGCGGCCTAGATTAGCTGGCCGCCGAAAGCGTTGTCCCTTCTGCCACTATGTGACTCCGACCATTGTATGGTCGCCACCAGCGTGTAAAACCCAGATTAATACACTTTTTAGATTGCTGCTCCTGTCTTGGTGCTGTGTAAATGGACCTGCACAATACTACAGCTATGCGTTCAGATTCTGCATGGCTGGGCAACAGCGTGAAACGAGACGCAAGAGCTGACATAAACAAAATCGCTATTACTTATTCTGCAGCTATATCCTTAATGAAGCTGTGACTATCTGAAACGTACACTTGTCCATAGTTGACCCCTCAATCACATCATTAGGATACTTAAGGAAACTGTGCATCTATATATTTACCAGTGAAATTAAAATTCTAGGTTGACGTTGTAAATGAAAGTATGTGGTTAAACACACAAAAATTCACGTGTTCTTATTCTACCTCGTTCGCGCCTTGTCTTCAATTCAAACGTTAACGTGAAGGAACCTAAAGAACATGTGTTAAAATTGTCATTAGTAAGTTTCTTAATCTAAGCTGCTGTGCAAAAGCGTGAACTTTTTTCTGAAAATAAAGCAGGTGTAAACAAAAACTGTATATAAACATATATAAATAATATGCTCTCTAATATTAAGGGTAACTCGAAAATATTTCTGTTTGCTGATGACACTAGCTTGGTAGTAATGGATGTTGTGTGCAATATTGGCTCGGTTTCAAATAGTGCAGTTCATGACCTAAGGTCATGGCTTCTAGAAAATAAACTAACGCTAAATCACAGTAAGAGTTAGTTTGTACGGTTTCTAAACAATTTTAAAAAAACTAATGTTTTAATTTCATAGAATGGACATTTGATTATTCAAACTCAACAGGTCAAATTTCTAGTTGTTCAGATAGACAGTAAACTGTCGTGGAAAGCCCACGTTCAGAATCTTGTTCAAAGACTTAATGCTGCCATTTTTACTATTCGAACGGTGCCTGAAGTGAGTGATCTTTCGACACGAAAATTAGTTGACTTTGCTTATTTTCACTCGCTTATGTTGTATGGTATTGTATTTTGGGGTAACTCTTCCCATTCTGAAACGGTATTTTTGGCTGAGAAACGGGAAATTCGGGCAATAAGTGGTGGAAGTTCAGGAACGGCTTGTCGACCACTGTTCACGAGTCTGGTTATTTTGACATTGTCCTCTCAGTATATATATATATATATATACATATATATATATATATATATATATATATATATATATATATATATATATATATAGATATTCCTTACTGTTATTTCTTGTTAATAATATTAGATTGCCGGCCGCGGTGGTCTCGCGGTTCTAGGCGCGCAGTCCGGAACCGCGCGACTGCTGCGGTCGCAGGTTCGAATCCTGCCTCGGGCATGGATGTGTGTGATGTCCTTAGGTTAGTTAGGTTTAAGTAGTTCTAAGTTCTAGGGGACTGATGACCACAGCTGTTACGTCCCATAGTGCTCAGAGCCATTTAATATTAGATTATCCTCAAGAATAAGCAGCTTTAACTCAGTTAATACTCGACAGAATTCAAACCTACATTTGAATCGGACATCTTTAACTCTCGTGCAGAAAGGTGTGCAGTATACAGCCGCATTCATTTTTAATAAGCTACCACTTGAGTTCAAAAATGTTAGCAGTAATCCATGAGCTTTGAAACTGAAACTCAGGAATTTCCTCATGGGTCACTCGTTCTATTCTGTCGAGTAGTTCCTTGAAAAATTAAGCTGATTCTTGTTGTATTGTTGATTGCGCTTACTTAAACTTATTGCTTGATTTTCGTCAGGTTCATAAACATTTTATTTTTATCTGTTATTACGTTTATGTTGTAATTTCATGAATTGACGCGTTCCATGACCTTGGAGACTTGCTCCTCAATTTGGTCCTACGGAACTTGACGTGTAAATAAATAAATAAATTGCTTCTTCTCGTAAACCGCATCTCCTCACTTACAATACTGCATATTCTGTCTACCTGTAACAGAGATAAAACACATTTCTATGCTACGCAATAAGTGCCAATGCTCCATAGCATCACACTACACAAAACGAAACAAAATCTCCACTGTCGACATATTTGTGCACACAGCGGTGGCATGGATTCGTCCCAAATCAGAACTGACCATCCTCAGGGCGCGCTACAGGCGCAGATATCCACAACGAACGACAGAAACTGAAAACCTTTGGTTTAGGTAATTTGCTACTCACTGTAAATACAAAAGCTTCATTAGTATTATCTACAGGAATTAGATTGTTCATCCCTCTCTCAAAGCCAACTCAATGACAGATGTTCTGCAATCGCTGTAATATCAGACAGTACGTCTTCTCTCTTCCATCATTCTGTATAGCCAAGACTGGCGTTCCTTCCAGGCTTGTTCTGACAAGGAGCCACATTACTTACGCCCTCACATTTCATTAGTCACTACCACGCAAGTTATATTTACACGGGCTATAAATGTACCAGAATATTCGACTGACAGAATATTTTTAATGGAGATTGGAAGGAAAAATGTTACAAAATTACCTGCTTAATATAATTGTTTTATATACTATGGATCCCTACGACATACTTTGTCAATCAGTGAAGGGTTTCAGGTGGCTGATGTGATGAATGCCCCTGGAATTCACTGTTGACTACTGCTGTTAGGGTTAGGTGGGCGATCTTCAGTGGCCTCACCTTGTAGTCTACCTAGTTCAGAAACAAACTCATTGTGCATGAACTGTCTTTTATTGCCATTTGGGCGGTAGTGATGGGAGCTCCAGCCTCCATTTTGGCATGGGCGCTTGTTGTTGTGTCTGTTATAACTCTGTGTGCATTCCATTCTTTGGAATTGTTTCTCTTCTACTAGGTGTTGTGTTAGTGATAAGGCCCAAGTCTTCTTTCAGTTGTGCTGTGTTTATCCAAGATGAATTCTGATTCTCGTAGGGTGTTTCAAAGGATTCAGTATCGATATCATATTTGCCAATCAATATTTGTTGGTGGTGTGGTGGAAGCTACATGTAAGACAAGCGCACTATTTCAGTATCACCACACGGATCGTCAAGGAACTGGTTCTTTTTAACCAGAAACCCATAGCCTTTGACAGGACATTTAAATCATGATGCAGTCAGATCCTTGCAAACATGATTTCATGTTTGATGTGTTCCTGAGTATTGGTTGACCAGGTGATCGCCAAGAGCGCGTCCCTGAACTCCTAGTATGACCGGCATGTTGCAGCGATTGTAGGCATTCTTTCTGGCACACTGGCCTTGAGGCGCCCACAGACAAAATCTAATTTAGATCTGAGTGGTCAATGTGGACATAGTGAGTGGTCAAATTGTGATATGAAGTTCTTGGGGTGTAAAGTGTTCATGTTATCTTAGTAATTCTGAAATCTTCTGATGGATATAAAATAATTGAAGTCGAATGAGTCTCCCGTTCGTTTGCACTCTCTCTCCTTAAAGGCTATCCAGTGCTGATACCGTTATCATAGCATTGGTGTCACTTAATGCAGAACTCACAACGGTTTTCAAGTGCTCCTCAGTTCTGTGTAATGGTATGCAACTGTCTACACCACTTGTCTTTGTTCGTTTCATGATACCTCTCACAAGTCCTCTCGTAATTTTGTAAAATCATTTGAAATTTCATCTTAACGGACGATGCATTTCACGCTCGCTTCATCTATTATTTGCTGTAACATCTCATGTTCTTGCTTTTGCAGCTTCCTGAGCTCCATGTGAGCCTGCTATGCCTCTCTGTTCGCTGGCATTGCTAAGATTCTAGCCTCCTGTGCTTCCTACAAGGCGCGCACAGCTTGTGTTTGGATCTTTGGCCTCCTCTTTCACTCCTGCTCTAATTTTTTCGATCGATGCTTGTATTGAAACTTCCTGGCAGATTAAAACTGTGTGCCGGATCGAGACTCGAACTCGGGACTTTTGCCTTTCGCGGGCTTGTTCTCTACCAAGCTGTGAGGGCGGGGTGTGGCCCGTGCTTAAGTAGCTCAGTCGGTAGAGCACTTTCCCGCGAAAGGCAAAGGTACCGAGTTCGAGTCTAGGTCCGGCACACAGTTTTAATCTGCCAGGAAGCTTCATATCAGCGCACACTCCGCTGCAGAGTGAAAATCTCATTCAGATGCTTGTGTTCTTTATGTTGCCCTTTCTTCTGCTTCTTTCTCCCTCTTTTTTGCTCTTACTTCTGCTTCTTGTTCCCTCTGTGTTGCTCTTTCTTCCGTTTTTCTCAGCAGTGTTAAACGATCGTCCTTCCCCCCCACCCCCCTTCAATCCTAGGCCTGCCGGAACTTGCTTTGCTCTGGGCCTCACCGTCCAGTATGTCTTCAAGATCAGTCTTGTGCCGTTATGTGACGTATCATCGTCCTTGTCTACGCTATCATAACTATGGTGGGCATCAGCCACACCTTGGATCTGATCCCACTCAACTGCATGATCGACCTCGTCATTTCACATGCATTGAGCGTCCCTTGTATATTAACAGTAAGTGTCAGGTGCAACAGAGTGGTTAGCGTCCTTTGATTTGCACAAAAGGCAAATCTCGCAAACAAGATACACATAAATTCCAAATATATATTCCTGCACATTGGTGCTCACACCGCGGTTTGATAAGACAAAATGTATCGTGTAGGAATGGAGTACGTCATTGCCTCCGATCTCTTTTGAAATTACTGGTAACCTCATCTTTTTGTTATTATTATTAGCGTTGCTGACGCCCAAAAAATCTACGGTTCTCCCTAAAATTTAAGTAACGAAACCAAATTATGTACACAAGAAATTACATTTATCTTTCAGACCATCTTCACATCTGTTCCTCTTCTTTCGACATTCCCCGGAGCTTGCTCAGTGCCTCCTCTATCCACATCTACCTGTTGTGGCCCTTCACCCATGAATAAATCGTCCATACCAATGTCTACCACTGCGTGCATGAACGCTCTTATGCGCTTCATATCTGTCTCATTGTGCTCAATTTTTATTTTTGTCAACTTCTACTACTGCGCCGGGCCTTATTAGATATGGTCATACACACTGAATACTAATATACACAATTAAAAAAATTGTGACACAACGGATTCTCCGGGCAACTGAAATCATTAAAGGAATCTAGATACTATAAATGAATAGAGTACAGTCACAGTATCCTTCCAAATGACAACGTCAGTAAAAACGCCGCTAACGACGTAGAGAAGTGATGCATAATCCGTGGAAACAGAATACATAGCACACACAAGAAAATGAAAAAAAAAAATGCCAGCAAATTAAGACTAATCTAATACAAGCGCGGATCTAACAAAGTTTTCCACAGTTGGTCACAAAATGCAAATAACGAAATTAACTGTACATTTGATCTACTTATTAACTACGTGTTTTATTTTTAACAGAAAAATTAGTCTGCACACATAATCTCCCAAGCAACGAAGACTGAGCAAGGTTCACCAATTTATGAAATATCCCATTGTGTGTGAAACTGTGAAACCTGAGCCGTACGTAGCCGGGCGTTGTGGCCGAGCGGTTCTAGGCGCTTCGGTCCGGAACCGCGCTGCTGCTACGGTCGCAGGCTAGAATCCTGCCTCGGGCATGGATGTGTGTAATGTCCTTAGGTTAGTTAAAGTAGTTCTTCGTTCTAGGGGACTGATGACTCAGATGTGTAGTCCCATAGTGCTCAGACCCATTTTTTGAGCCGTGCGTGGCTCGTGTTCGTGACATCTCTTACTTAACAGCCCGTTTTTGCCGTACTGCCACCTCGTTACATTAGTTTCAATTACTTGTGTCGCTGAGTTGCTGCTTTGCCTGCCCGTGAGCGGCAGCAGCAGCAGCAGCGCCTATCGATATAAGCCCTGCCTTATTATCCTTCCTGAAGTGCTATTACTTCCCGGTTGTCGTGTGTCGACCAGTGAGTTTGAACGTGCCAGTAGTTAGTTCGGACCTGGTAGTGTATGAGTTGGCACGTGGCACACGTTCTGTCGGGGTGCGGCAGCAGTGAGGTCCGGACTGCCATGACTCGCCCTACGGTTGCCGACACTCATGATTGGGGGACTTTGGTTGGTCGTCGGTAGGTGGTCTTGCCGGACGACGTGTATTTGGCCGGCGATTGCCTATGGGTTGGCTGTGTGTGCCGACTGGTGATTCGTCCCTGTTATTGTACAGTCACTGCCGTTAGCATTGTTTAGTTCTTCGTGCAAGTGTTCGTGAAAGTGTGTGTAGTTTGTGAAAATTTTATGAACAAGTTATTTTATATGTTGTTGGCGTACTGGCTCTGAGAGGTCGGTCATCTCATCGGGCGACGTGTAACTGGTTCTCTGAGCGCTTCTGGGCCCCTTCAATTATTATCTTGTGGTACTTGGGTCCGTCCTTCCCTGGTGCAGGTATGTCTCATAGCCAGTGGGCGTGTTTCCTCTGCATGGTTGGGTCCGAGCCAGTATTTCGGCCCTCGTGTGTCTGGAAGTGAGTGGGAGAGGCACCAGCAGTGCAGTCGCGACGGATCAGCAGTCGCGGACGGACCAGCAGGCAGTCGGTCGGTTGGTATGGATGAGCCAGGAAATCTCCGCGCGGCGCAGTGGGCCGGGCCGCTGGCGGTCTCTACGCAGTGTCGGAGTGTGTGGGAGATGTTCCGATTGCTACTGGGTTTGTGGCTCACCGACCTAGGATATCAAAGTTGAGAGGTGATTTCATTACCGAAGCCAGACTGTTCACATTGTGCCGTGGGTTTTCATGGTTGGCTGTAGGGGGTATTCTCGTGAGCAACAGCGAGTGTTCGAGTCGGCGAAGGTTTGGCCACCATCCGGTGGAGTTTAACTGTATTTTGGTTATTTAAAGTCCAAGTGTACCAGCGGAATTTTCTGCCTTGTGGCCGTTAGCGTTCCGTTTACCTGCCCTGGCCGCTGACTTAAAATTCAGGCAGCGTCCTTTCCTCGCCGTGTTGTCGCTGTCCAACACGTGTGTGTAGTTTTGTCAGCTTATTCATACTTGGTTGTGGGCGGCTACGCCTTTTACGTTTTGGCTTTGGAGTTCTTTGTGCACTGGTCGGGTGGAAAGCAAGTCGTCTTGTCGGTGAGTCCATTGACTGTCTCTTGGTTGGACTGCCGGCGGATCGGATATAGTTGGGCCGACTGCCTGTTTCCTCTAAGCGAACGTTCATATTTCAAGTGCATACCCACCCCCAGAAACTTCTGAGCGCCGCTGGCTGTACTGCCTTTTCTTTTTGGTGCTGTACTGCTGTATACTCCCGCCAGTCTCTTGTGGCGGTAAGTCGGAGGAAAGTGCTCGTAATGGAGAATCAGAATCTTGCTTGTCAGGACTTGGACACCTCCAAGTGCCATGACTTTTCGAGCCAGAGTCCTGTCTCCATCCACAGTGGAACCAAGAGTGTCGCTTTTTATTCCACCTTCTCCGACTCAGCAACTTGTGCCAATGTGACCACAAATGTAATTCCTTTCCACCAGTAATGTGTCAGGGTCACATTTTACAAATTACCACCGTGTAATGTTGTCAGACAGGGGCAAATCAGAGCACATCTTCCTCGCTACTTTGTCCTAGAAATTCGTGTCTGACGTCAGTCGGCGATGGGAGAATCAGAGCGTTGTTTAACGATTCCGAATTTCACGAGGCCAAATCAGCGCGACAGGACCTCTGCGAGGTACCCGTTCTCGTTGTGGATTGTACCATAATTCCAAGATTTGTACTTTTCCACCATAAATTGTGCTGTTCCAGGAAGCACTTGGAACTATTGCCCTCAGCCATCTCAAGAGACGAGTTGTGCTTCCTGACCGCTAACCCCGACTTAATGGAAAGGACCGGTAAGTTTCGTAAGGTTCCTTCGGTGGCCACTGATACACACAAACCACCACAAAGCTTTGGGTGGTCACAACACATCTGCTGCATTCAGAACAGTGTGCAATACTGGAACTATTAGCCCCTTTATCCGAGAACAGTGAAATTATGTAAAGTACCTGTCCTTGTAATAAATTAAATAAAGCGTTCTTCCTATCACCAGTTGTGACAAAGACATGCCAATTTAGTGTAAATGGGAGGAGGTAAGCCAGACGGCTTGTAATGTTCCAGCTATACATCCCGTACATACCTGACCACTAATCTTCCCGGATTGAAACCCAATCGAGAATCTGTGCGACGACCTTGGTTTGGTTCTTCACGCCATGTATCCTCAATGAAAAAACCTATCGCAACTGTTCACAGTACTGGGATCGCCATGGCTCCACATCCTTATTAGCAACTTCCAAAACCTCTTTGACTCTCTTCCTGAGCTCTCGCACCTGTGCTGCGAAAGGTGGTTACTCATAGTGTTCTCAGGTCGTTATGTTAAAATGACTGGATAATGTACAAATGTGGAGATAATTTTAACAGAATTGAAGAAGCAGTGAAACTAAGTGAAAGATGGATAGTGGCTCTACAAAATATTACTTTTAACCTTGACAGACAATAATCGATGTTTCGTGTCTGACAGGGATTATCCCCGCCGGTGACGTGTGTAACTCTATCACGCTCCTTTTACACGCATTTATCTCGCTCTGCGACTTCCGACTTTTCAGTCGGCAACTCTCAACGGCACCAGCAGCATCTCTGAAGATGTCCAGCGTACCTCTGAACAAATGATTACTAACGGAGGATTATCACGGACCACTGCCAAACAACCAGAAGACGCTCCAGCAGCTGAGTCTATAAAACCAGCTGGCTCGCGAATATCATTTCACTCTCACGACTTTGCTTACGGCAAATAATGGAGAAGTGTTACGAGTGGAACAGGGAATTGTATCTATGCTTTATAGATCTAGAAAAGGCATATGACCGGGTTCCTAGGAGGAACCTATTGTCTGTCCTACGAGATTATGGAATAGGAGGCAAACTTTTGCAAGCAATTAAAGGTCTTTACATGGATAGTCAGGCAGCAGTTAGAGTTGACTGTAAATTGAGTTCATGGTTCAGAGTAGTTTCAGGGGTAAGACAAGGCTACAACCTGTCTCCACTGTTGTTCATATTATTTATGGATCATATGTTGAAAACAATAGACTGGCTGGGTGAGATTAAGATATGTGAACACAAAATAAGCAGTCTTGCCTATGCGAATGACTTGGTTGTGGTGGCAGATTCGATTGAAAGTTTGCAAAGTAATATTTCAGAGCTAGATCAGAAATTTAAGGACTATCGTATGAAGATTAGCATCTTAAAAACGAAAGTAATGTCAGTGGGAAAGAGATATAAACGGATTGAGTTCCAAATAGGAGGAACAAAGTTGAACAGGTGGACGGTTTCAAGTACTTAGGATGCATATTCGCACAGGATAGCAACATAGTGAAAGAACTGAAAGCGAGGTGTAGCAAAGCTAATGCAGTGAACGCTCAGCTACGATTTACTCTCTTCTGCAAGATGGAAGTCAGTACCAAGACTAAGTTATCTGTGCACCGTTCGTTCTTTCGATCAACTTTGCTGTATGGGAGCGAAAGCTGGGTGGATTCAGGTTACCTTATCAATAAGGTTGAGGTTACGGATATAAAAGTAGCTAGAATGATTGCAGGTACTAGTAGATGGGAACAATGGTTGGAGGGTGTCCACAATGAGGAAATCAAAGAAAAACTGGGAATGAACTCCATAGATGTAGCAGTCAGGGCGAACAGGCTTAGATTGTGGGGTCATGTTCACGCATGGGAGAAGCAAGGTTACCTAAGAGACTCATGGGTTCAGCAGTAGAGGGTAGGGGGAGTCGTGGTAGACCAAGGAAAAGATACCTGGATTCGGTTAAGAATGATTTTGAAGTAATAGGCTTAACATCAGAAGAGGCACTAATTGTACTGAAATGCAGGAGGATCTGCAGAGAATTGACGCATGGTGCAGGGAATGGCAATTAAATCTCAATGTAGACAAGTGTATTGTGCTGCCAATACATATAAACATATATTCTTTATCATTTAGCTACAAAATAGCAGGTCAGCAACTGGAAGCAGTTAATTCCATAAATTATATGGGAGTAGGCATGAGGAGTGATTTAAAATGGAATAATCATATAAAGTTGATCGTCGGTAAAGCAGATGCCAGACTGAGGTTCATTGGAAGAATCCTAAGGAAATGCAATCCGAAAAGAAAAGGAAGTAGGTTACAGTACGCTTGTTCGCCCACTGCTTGAATACTGCTCAGCAGTGTGGGATCCGTACGAGATAGGGTTGATAGAAGAGAGAGAGAAGATCCAACGGAGAGCAGCGCGCGTCGTTACAGGATCATTTAGTAATCGCGAAAGCGTTACGGAGATGATAGATGAACTCCAGTGGAAGACTCTGCAGGAGAGACGCTCAGTAGCTCGGTACGGGCTTTTTTTAAAGTTTAGAGAACATACCTTCACCGAAGAGTCAAGCATTATATTCCTCCCTCCTACGTATATCTCGCGAAGAGACCATGAGGATAAAATCAGAGAGATTAGGGCCCACACAGAGGCATACCGACAATCCTTCTTTCCACGAACAATACGAGACTGGAATAGAAGGGAGAACCGATAGAGGTACTCAAGGTACCCTCCGCAACACACCGTCAAGTGGCTTGCGGAGTATGGATGTAGTTGTAGATGTAGAATAGGGGATTATGGAGGAATTTTATAAGGGGGACTATGCTCCAGACTGAACGCTGAAAGGCAAAATCGGTCTTAAGTGATGATGATGATGATGACTTACGTCAGTAATGGAAGGCTATGTGTCTATCTGTTACACTTCTAATCATCTACAGCGCTCGTAAAGTGCCAGTACACTCTATTCATCGGGGTAGCTAGTATTATTCCCGTCTACTTATCTGCCTGACGTCGTACAGTGGCAAGGGCTGTGTTTGGATGTTGATGTTCTGGACGCGTCCATCAATATTCGCGTCTACAAAACACGAGAGATTACCTATGATGTCAGGAGACGATAAATAATCAGTTGCATAAAATGCAAAGTGCACTGCTGTCGCTTTCTCCTGCTTGGTACGTGTTTTCGAGCGTGTCTCTTCACACGGAGTTGTCCGCGGCTGTTGGGCTGGTGCCCGCGTGACGTGGACGCGCCGCCGACACCTGCTGTGCCAGTCAGCCGGCGGACAGGCGCGGCCGGACGCGATGCAGCGACGACGGCGCCACGGCACACGGGGGAGCGAAGGCGGCAGCCCGCCTGCGCCCTCATTGCTTAAAGTGGGGCGTGACGCTTTTCAGGCTAATGAGGGCCTCTTCAGCGAAAATTGCTGCCGGTTGCCTCGCCGGTGATATAATTTCCCTGAGTACCGCAGGATAATTTCGGGGCTGCATCAGTGATAGCTTCTAATTACGGGTGTTCCTTTAAACTAGGCAGATTTGCCCAAATAAGCCGCGGTAGCGCTGTTCTGTACCGCGTCGTGCCGTGTTCCCCGCGCCGATTAGCGCTCCCCCCGTAACTGGCGTTAGCGATTATTGCATCTGCGGTCGCTGCCGCGCTGATTACCGGACACTGGTGGTCCTCCAACAACAGCAAGATTCCAACGACCAGTTGTTGTCTAATAGAGCGACACCCTTTACCTTCATTTCAGTAACTGAAAACAACTTCAGTAAAAAGAAGGAAGCTGTTCAGAGCTCCAGTAACCTTTACAGAGGTCCTGGGAAACCAAAATGAAACGCTGTGTCAACATTGTACTGATTCGTCGGGCGTCAGGAAGTAGTCATCGTCCATATAAAATTTCTATTATGTTAACATGCCGGGTGATCAAAAAGTCAGTACAAATTTGAAAACTTAATAAACCACGGAATAATGTGGATAGAGAGGTAAAAATTGACGCACATGCTTGGAATGACATGGGATTTTATTAGAACAAAAAAAAAGTTCACAAAATGTCCGACAGATGGAGCTGGACAGCAAAACGTCAGTGACTGCCCATGACAATCGTGTATAAAAGGAGTTGTAATGAGAGAGAGAATGAGATGCGCCAGCAGTCGCAGCATGTTGATGTTACCTGAAAAGGCGTTTTTAGTAAAGCTGTATTATCAGAATGGGGATGTACTAGTTCAGCGTTACAATCCTATCGCCATAGGAAGGGGATTCGAACGGGTAAAGCTCCGTTGATAAATGCAGCTGTGGCGAGAATGATTTCGAAGTTCGAAGCCACGGGTTGTTTAGACGATAGACCCCGTAGTGGCCGACCGAGCACAAGGCCTAATGCTGCTGAGACAGTTCAGGAAGAAATGGAGACTGTATCGGGTTTTTCTATGCACGGGGAAATCAGCGCTCGTGCAGTCGCACGTCGCACCGGCATTCCATACACTACTGTTTGGTTGGCACTTAGGCGTACCCCCCGATGCTATCCGTACAAAATTCATCAGCATCATGAACTGTTACCTGGCGATTTAGCGAAGCGGAGGGCATTTGTGATACGGGCGTTTCAAAAGATGGTGATTGGTTGAGTAACGTTTTGTGGACGAAGCTCATTTCACGCTCCGACGGTCTGTCAACGCCCACAGCTGCAGAATTTGGGCTACCGAAAATCCTAGAACTGTCTACGAAACTCAATTACACGACGAGAAAGTCACGGTATGGGTTGGATTTACCACATCTACCGTTATCGTGCCTTTTTTCTTCGAGGAAATGCGTGATTCTGGTTTTGTGACTGCTACCGTGACGGGTGAGAGGTACGCCGATATGTTACGGAATCGCATCATCCCCAGCCTGGCTGATAAACACCTGCTGGGATGTACGATGCTTATGCAGAATGGCGCTCGACCCCATATTGCTAGACGTGTGAAAGATCTCTTCCGCGCGTCGTTTGGTGATGATCGTGTGCTCAGCCGCCACTTTCGTCATGCTTGGCCTCCCAGTCCCCAGACCTCAATCCGTCCGATTATTGGCTTTGGGGTTACCTGAAGTCGCAAGTGTATCGTGATCGACCGACATCTCCAGGGATGCTGAAAGACAACATCCGACGCCAATGCCACACCATAACTCCGGACATGCTTTACAGTAGTGTTCACAACATTATTCCTCGCCTACAGCTACTGTTGAGGAATGATGGTGGACATATTGTGCACTTCCTGTGAGGAACATCATCTTTGCTTTGTGTTATGCTAATTATTGCTATTCGGATCAGATGAAGAGCAATCTGTCGGACATTTTTTGAACTTTTGTAATTTTTTGGTTCTAATAAAACCCCATGTCATTCAAAGCATATGTGTCAATTTGTACCTCTCTATCTACATTAATCCGTGATTTATTCAGTTTTCAAATTTATACTGACTTTTTGATCACACAGTATATCTCCATGTATCCTAAGACTGCATAATTTGCTCCTTCCTCGCATATGTTGCGGCGTTTATCACGTTCCCTGGTGCTGCTGTGGTTCTCCTTGCTTGGCGCCAGATGTAACGCCACCTTCCCTTTAGCTGGTTGAATGTACAATGCGTTAACACTGAATCGACAGTTGCCCAGATAATAATTATGAGCTGGATCTGGTTGGCAGTTTCAACTTGACTTCTTGCCAAGCTCAGTTGCTTCTTTTCCGAAGTGCGAGTGCTTACTGATGGACAGTGGAGTTTCTACTATCTCTAGCAACATGAAATGATTTCGACAGCTACTTTGTTTTGAGGACTGTATTTTCTTTTATAAACTACACATTCACAATTCTCAACCATATAACAACTACGCTTCCGTGTCTTTTTACTAGTACTGGTACTTTTGGAGTCGTCTCCTTTCATATTATATGGCGGACTGTCAAGAGTACCTACAGCTGGCGGCAGCATGGAATAGCGTACCTCATCATCGAGTGTAGACGCCCGCTCACTGCTCAGGCCGCACACACAGTTAGTGCCTTATCTCACATGACTCTATACCAAGTGCCATCTCTCTTCCGAGTACTGTGTCTACAAAGTCTAAGCTGTACATATTTACGTATTTCTCACGCAGCTATCCTCCATACTTTGAAGGGGCTTACGGTGTGCAATGACCTTTCTCACGGAAACGTTATGCCACACCGCAACGTCAGATTCAGTTTGTTTCACTAATTCTTGCTACACTCAGATGTTCACTCTTCGCAGATTCTCCTCATTTTTCATCCTATCCATCCATCTTGTTCTACATATACGTCTATACTCCGCAAACCACATTACGGTATATGGCGGAGGGCACTTGTAGTACCACTATGTTCCCCCACTGCAGTCTGCCTTTCGCGAATGTCGCGTGCCTGGAATGATTGTCGGTGTACTTCCGTATTAGCTCTAATTATTCTTGCTTTCTCGTAGTGATCGCTTTGCGAATTGTATGTCGTAGTAGGTAATATGTCTTTCTACTCCTCCCGTAACGCATTCTGTAGGAAATGCAATAGTAAACCTTTCCGCGGTCGATAACGCCTCTCTAGTACAGTTTGCCACTAGCGTTTGTTGAGTATCCCCGTAGTGCTCTCTCGTGGACTAAGCGATTCCATGGCGAAACGCGCAGCTTTTCTTTGGGTCTTGTCTATCTCTTCTATTAATCCAACCTGCTAAGAATCGCAAACTGATAAACAGTGCTCAAGAATCCGTCGGTCGGGGGGATATATTGCAATCTGAATTTAGTATATCGTAGCTATTTCCTTTCGGTTTCAACCACCTTTCTGTTTCTAATACTACATAGGCATTATTACGTTAAATACGCGATAATAATTGTTAGATCTTACTATTAACGCTCCTGTAGTTAACTCGTATCACCTTCCCTGTTTGTGATGAGAAATGTTCTGTCAGAGTTATGTGGCTGATTTATGTTCGATCTATGTAGGTGAAGCTCTTCGCTGATCACAATGACTGGTACCTCTGACCTACAAAAACCCTCATGTACACGCCATAGGTACTTTTATGGTAGAGAAGCCCCTTCGTTTTGTGTAGTGGGGATATTCTCCATCTGATAGCGGAGGTCGGGAATATCGTATCCGATGTCGTCGCAGAATCGCCTCACCCTATGGTCTATGCCTTCCTCTCGGCTGTAAATCGGAGGACCGCGATCAGTACGGTGCTACAGATAGTGCGCCGAGTGTCAAGTAATATGAATTCCATGACAGTAGGAACGATGAGCTTTACATTAATTGACGTCACTGATTTTATATCGCCTTGTATGTTGGTGTAAATATTTCATAATACGTGATTTTGATCTGTGGATGCAAACTGGCGGTATAATGAGGTATTAGGAGTTCAATGCTGCTTCCGCCGTTTTGCAATAGATGTCCAAGCGACAAGTGGTGGTGGAAGCGGTAAGTTGTGAGTGTCATATGATAAGCTTAGGCATTTGTAAACATGTTTTCATCAAGGTATTAGTCGATATGTGATTGTATCATAAAGTTATCGTTAGTCGAATATGTCAAATTACGAGCCCAATTCTCGTCGTTTACCGGACGTTTTAATCTGGGGCTGAAGCTCATACAATGTTGGGTAAGACTTATGGTGAAGCTCTTATTAGTGAACGAACTTGCAGAGAATGGTTTCAACGCTTCAAGAACGATGATTTTGACGTCGAAGACCGACGTGTTGGTGGAGGGTAGAATGTTTTCGAGGCTGCTGAAACCAATGGGAACAGTCACAGACATCGTTCTCGAAAGCAGCTGACGCATTTGAGCCGTGCACTGAGACACAAACGGCCACAATACACCGATAGACGGAAAACGTGATTCTGTAGTGTGACATCTGTGGATCCCATGTTGATAAACCTCTCAAAACATACTTCGAAACGTTGAAATGTGGGACGTCCCACCCACCCGCCGTATTCTCCAAACAGTGCTCCCTCTAACTACCACCTTTCTCGATTAGTGGCACACGGCACGGCTGACCAGCACTTCCGGTCATAGAACAGGCGCAAAATTGGATCGATTCATAGATCCCCTCAAAAGACGTCCACTACTTCAGCTGTGCGATTCGTATGCTGTCTGAAAGATGGGAGAAAGTAGTGGCCTGTGACAGCAAACAGTTTGAATCGTAAATTTTTGTAATCTTTTTATAACAGAGCCTCGAAATTCCAGAAAAATCGGCGGAAGCTAAGTTGTGGACGTAAAAATGTTGGTGGTGAATTGATACATTTTTAAAACAAATAGCCTTTAAATATTGATTAAACCACTGCCTACAGAAAATACAAAGAAGAGAAACTTTCGTCTACAGATTTCTATTACCTGCACTTCCTGTGACGTATCTCTCCACATCAGAAAATTCTGTTTGTTTGTGTGTGTGTGTGTGTGTGTGTGTGTGTGTGTGTGTGTGTGTGTGTGTGTGTGTGTGTGCGTAAGCTGTCACAGCTAGATTGTACTGGAAGCTGGTATTCAGTTTCGCAGTAACTGATAGGTACACACTGCAGTTCAGATGAAAGTACTGTGTTAATTACATGACAATGAAGTGAAAGGAGGGAGAATTAATTAAGCTTTGAAAGCGTGAATCCCTGTACATGAAGACGCGTATTTTGTTTTCAGCTCAAGTACAGGCGGTTTACTGCACCGTTCAGTACTGTGCTGAATGCAAAATTGGAAACGCGCCTGAGCGAGTACCCGGAGCAACTGCGAACTGAGACTGCTCACCTCTCTTTCCTCCCTTCTTCGTCCTACTGCACGTCTCTCCTTCTCTCCTTCTCTCTCTCTCTCTCTCTCTCTCTCTCTCTCTGTCTTTTCCACAGCCTCCTGTCCCGTCCCCGTACACTAGAGTTTTGGTGCCCGGAGGGTCTGGCCATCAGTTAGAGGCGCTCTGCGCTCGAGGTCAGCTTTTACTGCACGCCTCCAGATGGATGGGTTGGCAGCCTCTCGAACCGATCGTTTCGCTCCGACTTTAGACTACAGGAACGGAGCCCGCCGGGGGAACCTAAGTCCTTGCAGTGGAGGGTCTGTGGAGCTACTGCTCCGTGGTGTCCACTACTGCTATTGCTTCTGACGATCTTTAACCGACGTAAGGAACTTTTCCCTTAGTGGAGCTATCTTTGTAATCTTGTTTTCAGGTTACATAGAATGGCAGTATAGTTTCCAACACTATTTCACAGTTAAATGTATACTCACCAAGCCATCCTACACCATACCAATTTCCCTATTCCATTTGTGGATGGTGCTAGTACACGTCCAATTAAGCACCAATTTCGATAACCTAGCGTTATTTTAGTAAAGCTTGACATATATGTAAAGTAAGTAACATATGTCCAATTGCCTTGCAATCTCTATTAGCTAACTGATCTAACGTAATCGGTCCCCATTTCCAGTAGATGACGGGAGTGACATTTGAGAGAACTTCATACAGGATAATTCATCTGCCCCTACCACTGTCGCTTTATGCAACCTGCAGTGTTGTAGTGAGTTTCATAAACCATGCCCGAGATTTTCATATACTTTCGCTCGCTGGTAGTCGTTTAGAAAAAGATGAACAGGACTTTTTTAGGGAAATTTAATGTGGTTGAATTTTCTACTTCCATACGTTTTCACTAGAGATCATAGTTTTCGATTTTTCAAGAATAACGCAAAAAGATGACTTTCAAACGCTCCTGGGATCTCACACCCAGATGCCAACCTTCAAGATTTCTAGTACTTTTTTATCTTAATTGACTGACCTTATTACGTCACGGTCTCAGTCGACCAGTTACAACTTGTAAAATTAATGTTTTTGTAAACTTCACCTAACAGTTTTGTGAGTTTTAACAGCATAAAATAAACAATAGCTTGTTTGTATTCTTCAGGCCTTCTTGCTGCGAAGCTACTGGGCTTGTAAGTGTTACGTTTGGATCGGATGGCCAAGTTTCAGCGTAACGTCTTCAAAATTGTTTTTCGTTTACTACCTTTACGGACACGGTTAAATTAATAATAGAGACAGAAAATGGTCGAATGTCGGGAACAGTTGATGTAGTCGGAAGTTTTGCCTATTGGTGCCACGAACAATATACTAAAAATTATGACTGGTAAGGGTTGAGTGTGGGATGGAATTGCTTTTGCAGGTCACCTTTGTAGTGTTTTTTTTTTTTTTTTTTTTTTGATAATTCGAAAACAATGGCCTGAAGTGTTTTCCAACACAAAATTTAACTGCATTAAATTTCCAACGAAAAGGTCTTATAATTTTTTCTTCTGTAGGACTAATGAACGTCAGCAGTAAGATTCCGGTTTCCATGAAACGACTGTGGAGGACGTAGCTGAATCACCCTGTATTATTACGCGCTGGGGAAAATAAAACTGGGGCTGTTATACATAGGGGGCGATCAAAAACTTCTCGTTTGAGGGATTTGCTGCTGGATATAGGCGTGGAGCGCGATTTCGACAGCGGGTATATAATCACCTATATTTAAACAAGGGATAAGTGTGACATTCGTGCCTTTGCTACTTGCATGCGGAAACGTCAAGTCTGGCGATGTTATTACCCACGTCCAAACACTACCAGAGTGCTGCTATTCTGTTCTTGGCTGCCGAAGGACTAACTCTGGTAGATATCCATCGGGGAATGAAGAAAGTGTATGGGGCAGAATGTCTGTCGAAAATCACCGTTATGGAATGGTGCGCAACAAGGAGCGCTGCTAGATAACGCCGTCCCTATATCGCAAATATCATAGCGCACAAGTTACTCCAGCTCAAGTGGGTGACACTCCAGTACCCACCCTATAGTCTTGACTTCTCCCCATGCGATTACCACGCCATTAAAAAATGTCGTCAACGGTCGGCAATTCTTGTCGCACAAGGATGTGCAGCAGTCAGTTACTGACTTGTTCACGCAGTTCCACATTGTGTTTTACCAAACTGGTATCTTCAACCTGGTGCGTCAATCGCATGTTTACCGCAATGCTCGCTCCGATTTTGCCTGATTGGCATACCGATTCTAGATTATACGGCCTTATAACGGTAACCGACTGATCACCCCTTATATTGCATGCTCCTTAAGATAGGCAACCCACCTTAAATCGTCCGTACATGGAGCAAATTATGTAAGCTGGGTTGCTTACCTTAAGGAGCACGGAATTTCTTAAATTGCCTCGAAAAGTCAGGCTCCGAAAATTCTCAGCTTAAGGCTTTTTATGTCACACTACCTCTTCAGCGCAGCATCACTCATTAGGGAGGCCATGGCGCTTAAACACACCTGAGACAACTAATGCTGGACTATCGATTGGACGAAGGATTTGTATGCCGTACTCCTCATTTATCCTGCGTTCGCTAAATGCATCAGACACCTAACCCAGTAGGAAATGGGGTGAGTTTTTGTCTGCTGGTAGATCTCATCGAGAGGAACAAAAAATGCTACAATATTTTAGTCTACGCTCATTAGTTCATGAAACAAAGAAGTTGAGTCATTGATGATAAAATACAGTAAAATATTCAAAGAACAAAAGGCTCTTTACCGTTTTGTGGATGATTTGGAATAGTCTAGTGATTTACTGCCTTCAACACGATACCTAACGATCATCAAGATGAGTCCGACTACACAAACTGATCACGGTACTGTGACACTTTAATTTTGCTGTTACATAGCAATTTTTGTTATGTTATCTGGTATAAGGTATAGGAAAATCATTAAATAACGCGGAAATAACTTCTAGATATCACGTGTGTCGGACACATCTGGATAAAAGAAGGCAGGGAGTATTGTTTTATCAGTAGAGACGCGGTAATAGCAGAATGGATCGGTCAGAAGAGCTTACTGACTTCAAACGAGGTGTACTTACTGGATGTCACCTGAATATGAAACTCATTAGGGATATTTCCGTCCTCCTAAAGCTGCCCACGTCGACTGTTGGTGATATGATTACGAGTGGAAACGTGAAGGAACGACCACATCCAAGCGATGACCACGCAGACATCTTGTGCTGACGGACAAGGACCATCGAGCGTTGCTGAGGATGGCTGCATAAAATCGCATGAAATCAGGGGAACGTATCACTCGTGAGTTTCTAAGTGCTACTCGCAGCCTAGAGAGCACAATGACAGCGCGTAGGGAGTTAGGAAAACGGGGTACAACGGCCGAATAGCTCCTCATCACCCACGCATTAGTGTAGTAATGTGTTGCTGTGAGTAACGCCACTGGACGTTGGATTAGTGGGAACGAGTGATTTGGAAGGAAGTGACATTTTATTCTCTGTTACAATTCTAAGGAAGGGTTCAGGTTTAACGAAAGCTTGGAGAACGTTACGTGCCAGCCCGTGTTGTGCCAACAGTGAAATAGTGAGGAAATGGTGTTATGGTATGGTTAGAATGTGGTCCCCTTATTACGCCTAGAAAAATACGGATTTCCGGAGGGCATGAACGCATTATAATGCGTGTACTGCTTACAGAAAAGGAACAGGTCAGAGACGGTGATTATACCAGCGTGACAGTGCGCCCTGTCGCAAAGTAGCTTATCTGAGGTGTTCCTGAAATGGAGTAGCTTCGCCGGGGTCCTGATCTGAACTCAGTGGAACACCTTTGAGATGGGTCAGAATGTAGACTTCGCTCCAGACACCAGTTTTCAGCTCACTGTCTTGACTTACTTCGGCTCATGAGGACGAACGGGCTGCCACTACTTCAGAGACACTCACAAAAATCATTGAAATCGTTGCAAGCTGCCAGTCGTGAGTTTTGGTCTTCTTGCTGGGTCAGGGTCGGATGCCAGCTGAATGTTCTTGGCAGTCGCACCGCTCCTTACCTGTTCAGACACATAAATGGAGATTCAGTGCATTGCATTAACAAGGAAAAATAGAGGGTCCTCTTATATGAACGGTTGGTGCTGGGTTTGCAAAATCACTGAATAATAATGGTGGGTTGTATCCACCACCTATTGAGCTAGTGTAGAAGTCTGCCATATTTATATATCTTATTTGTTACATGGACCCCAAGAGAAAACCATACTTATAAAACTGGACACAGACAAAAAATTACTTTCGAATGTTAGCAATGTACATGGGGAGGATGAAAGTGAAATGCTTTAGTCATCTATAAGTGAGGTGTAATGTACTAGGGAAGTGGGCCCGCCCGGTTGCCCGTGCGGTCTATCCCACGGCTTTCCGGGCGGGAAGGAGCGCCTGGTCCCCGGCACGAATCCGCCCGGCTGAATTGCGTCGAGGTCCGGTGAGCCGGCCAGTCTGTGGATGGTTTTTAGGCGGTTTTCCATCTGCCTCGGCAAATGCAGGCTGGTTCTCCTCATTCCGCCTCAGCTACACTATGTCGGCGATTGCTGCGCAAACACGTTCTCCATGTACGAGTACACCACCATTACTCCACCACGCAAACATAGGGGTTACACTCGTCTGGTGTGAGACGTTCCCTGGGGGGGTCCACCGGGGACCGAAACTCACAATAACCCTGTGTTGGATGTGGGGCGGCGGAGCGGTGAAGTGGACTGCGGTAGTCATCGTGGGGTTGTGGACCACTGCGGCTGCGGCGGGGACGGAGACTCTCCGTCGTTGCTAAGTCCCCGGTTAACATAACATAACATAACATAACTATGGAAGTGAAACGAGAATCGTTGCCTCCTGAAATCACTCGTTATTTTAGGGAAAAGCGAGGTAGAACCAGATAAACTATATATAATTCGTACAAATTATTTTCAGTGATCAACATCTTCAAGTTAAGATTAATAAGTTCTCTTACATACTCAACGACATGATACTAGTCCAGCTTCACGTTAAAATAAATCATAGGAAGATAAAAAATAATATCAGCTTTAGGTGCACAATACCTCGTTTTGCCACGCCTGTTGGGTAAAATGGGGCATTCATTTACATGCACGAAAAAACTGGAAAACAAGAAAAATATTTTATTATAAGAAAACTTCTTTGCATTGCAAAAACAGACATAATGTCTGATATGATACCGCAATCACTGGTTATACAACGGTAGTTATAATCCGACTTGATTGCAAAAATGTTTATTCACATGACCGGTTTCGGTAACTCTAGAACCATCTTCAGATCTGAAACGATAATGATACTAATTTACTGTTTCACAAATGCAAATCTTTTTCATCTTATCCGATCAACAGCAAATCTACCAGAACATACCTGCAGTTTCGGTTACAGGAGTAATCCGTCCACATACATCCCCCTTCACATGCTGCGTCACACAAAAATGGTTGGCAGAATGCACGTCATTTATATTAATTATAAAACTATTACCAACGGGTGGCGTCTGGTACATTTGTTACATTACATAGACACATACTGTATTAAGTAGATTTTTGTTATTAACTTTAATCTCTAAAAATACTTAATTAAAATCTATAGATGCCAGGGTTAAAATCTGTTCTTGCCAAACTTAAAATACACAATAAAATTATCATTTTTGTACGATCTAAAACAAAGGGCGATTTCTACCCATGGCGCTGGTGTAGACTTGTTTTCCTCCATGGTCTGCCTCCGTAGTTCCCGCTATTACGGTGTTGTGCTGCGAGCCGTTCAGTCGTCGGATGTCCATCGCCGAGGGCCGTGCAGGAGGGCCCCCTCAACCACGTTAGGCGCTGCACGCACCTTCCAGCTTTTTCACCATGCACAACCGGCTTGGACTTCTATACGCAACAGTGATCATCTCAGTAAGTCGTCATAAATACTAAAGTAGGCGTTATGATTGAACTCGCTTTGCTCCTTGAGGATTAAATCCAGATCTTTCTTTTTGTGGGTGTATATTTCAATTTCTTCCAAAATATTTTGAAACCGTCCCTTATCAGCTCTATGTAGGGTGTATACATTTTTTTCAATGATCGTGACTGAGTGCTTTAAGGCAGCCGTATGATCCCCAAACGCTGTTTTGTTTTGAGAGTAGGTGTGCTCCCTGAATCTGGTTTCAAAGTTCCTACCAGTCTGCCCTGTATATTGTTTACACATTTGATCTTATATACACCTGAATCCTGAAATTTATTCCTACTATTACATATTTTGTGCCGGAGTTTTAATTTTAGAGCGTTATTTGTTCAGAAACCTATTTTAACGTCGGATTTACGTAAGCATCTTTCAATCTTATCCGTAATTCTTCCACTGTAAGTGAGAGCCACGTATTTTTTCTTCTTGTTTCTCTTAACTGTCGCTTGATTTCCTTATCTTTGTTTCACTTGCCTCCTCTTTATCTTATTATAAATATTCATCACCTCCTTACACGTATATCCGTTCGCTATGGCCACTTGTTTTAAAATACTTAGTTCTTTTTCTACTTCCTGTTGGCATAGTGGCAATCTTAGTAGAATGTATACCATCGAAGTGAAATATGCCCATTTTTATAGCAGTGGGTGACATGAGTGTTCATTAATAACTAAATCTGTAGACGTATGTTTTCTGAATATGTTAAATTCATGTTTCCCACCTTTGTTTATTAGTGCTAAATCTAAGTAATATATACGGTTGTCTTCTTCAAAATCCATAGTGAATCTGATTTTCGGGTGTTGAGAGATAATGTTTTGCGCTATATTTGCAGTATCTGTTCGAAACTTCTTTGGTTTTGGTGATGAGGAATGGCGCCATTCTTTTCTCGCTGTCTTCGTTTCCGGTTGGTGGAAGAGAATCCAGGCTTAGTCCCCAGTAACGATTCTTGCAAGGAAGCCATCACCTTCTCGTTCAAAGCGCCGAAGAAGTTCTTCACAGGCATCAACACGTCGTTCTCTCATTTCAGAAGTCAGCTGCCGTGGTACCCATCTTGCAGACACTTTGTGAAACTGGAGCACATCATGCACAATGTGGTGTGCTGACCCATGACTAATCTGAAAACATGCTGCAATGTCATTGAGTGTCACTCGGCGGTTTTCCTTCACTATGGCTTCAACCACTGCAATTTCCTGTGGTGTCACAACTCGTTGTGCCTGACCTGGACGAGGAGCGTCTTCCACTGAAGTCACACCATTTGCGAACTTACTTCTCCATTCGTAGACTTGCTGCTGTGACAAAAATGCATCACCGTACTGAACCTTCATTCGTCCATGAATTTCAATGGGTTTCACATCTTCACTACGCAAAAACCGAATGACAGAACGCTGTTCTTCCCTGTTGCAAGTCCTAAGTGGGGCGGCCATTTTTATACTGATACTGCGACGATATGTGTGCATCTGCATTACGCTGCCACCTACAGGCCATTCTGCACGCTGTTTGTAGCACGCTTACCAACTTACAGGTTAACGGCACGAAATTTTGGTTTGTTATTAAAAATTTAAGGTTTTCATTTGACTCACTCTCTTAAAATAGAGTCATCAACGTATTTCGTGTGATAAACAATTTTCTCAGCGATATCAGGATTTTCGTCAAAGAATTCGTTTTACAAGTGCTTTACAAATATGCCCGCCAGCGTCCCAGATAAACTATTCCCCATTCTTTCTGTTGATAAATTTTACCATCGAAAGTAAAGTAATTGAACGACAAGACTTGTTCCCACATTTCCACTAGTTCAATCACTTATCCTAATGCCAATTTACCATGAGTGACGAGACAGTTTTTAATGTTATCAATCGTTTCTTTTACGAGAATGTTTGTGTACAAATTGGTGAGATCCAATGAAGCTAGTGACGCATCCTGAGGTATAGCTACGTCTTTAATTTCCTCGGCAAATTCGTAGCTGTTCCTATTGTTAAATGTCCGACGATATGTATATGCCGCCTTCAGTCTGTTATTTAGCTTTTTATTTAATTTATAACTTGGGCTTCAGGTATATCGACGATCGAGCGAATCGATTTTTCAACTTTATGGACCTTCATTAGTGACTGTGATTCGGGGATTTGCGGATTCATTACTTTCAATTTAAACTTTTCCTCCTCCGTGAAGAGAAACACACTGTTACCTATTTGTTTCCTTATGTCTGTTTGAAATTTCCTGGTTGGATCTTTCCTGACCTCGACTATTCCGTTCTCCATAAAAAACTATTCAGTTTTCCCTATATAGTCTGTATCATGTATTAAAACCATAGTGCCGCCCTTATTGCCTTCGTGCCGATAGACTTCTGTGATTCTAAGTTCTTAAGAGTTAGTAGTTAGATTCTGTTCTTGTGAGCAGAATACATTTCATCTATAATCGACTTCTTTACTTTAACTGCCGTGTTGGTCTGTTCGTATCCGTTCATATTCACGATATCTCGTGCAACTTTCACTTCTGCAACAGTCTTTTCTATTGTATTAGAGTTAATTACGGGATTTAGGTTATACTGCAGTCCTTTATTTAAAAGATTCTGCTCATCCTTTGTTAAGTCTATCTCAGATAAGTTAACGACCCTCTCATAAAATGTATGCAACTTTCTATGCGCCGTTTCGTTATCAATATCAAATTTACAGCTAGGTTAGAAAGTTTCTTCTGATGTCTGTTTAGAGTTCTATTTTCCCTCTGAGGCAAGTTGGCTTAGTTTTTCCCCACACTGTGCATCTAGGTCTTCTACAAGATGCAAACCTGAAGAAAACAAGACGATGCAAAGCTAGCATTCACATTATGTGGACCATACTAACATTGAGGTACACTAAAACATGCTTCCTCGAAAAAAGTGGTCGTCTATTACTTATCAGATAGTTTCTTTTCAAAATACTGGTCCAAGAAGCGCTAACAACGGAGAAAACTTTGACCAAAAAGTTAGACAATTCCAGGAGAAAAAGAGAAAGTGACAGCCAATGACGATTATCTACAGCTCACCGATGTTTCGGCTACTTGTAGTTCCGAGCCTTATCAGAGCAATGACAGCACTAGTCACAGAGATCTGGAGGTACTAGTTTGACTCACATATTTGGCTTAGCCTACCCTTCGTTACTGATACTAGAGAAGTCATAGCATTATGAGTGGGGGAAGGGGCGAGGGCTACGCTAGAATGCAAAGGCTTTAGTAATTGGCACTCTAAAGCAATGAGCAAATGAGCGATGTGGAACCCCATGCCAAAGAGTCACTGAGAATGTTCATTCGTGAAATGCCAAACAGAGGGGAAAACAATTAATGCTGCATAACTAATAAGTCGAATATCACTGTGAGGAGTCTAATAGCAGGAGATGGCTAATCGGAACTATTTTCTAACCACATCTGATTCAAATCAACCTCCGGAGTGAGGTCCCTCTTTCCAGCATCCGGAGACGAGTGCACAGTTGGCAGTATTATCTCCATGGAGATCTGCAAACAAGTGTCTAGAAAAATTATTTCTCTCGAATCTAGGCTCTTTTGTAGAACAAGGGAACACGAGAAAGTTACAAGCGGTGCTCTGAACGTCTCGGTTCGAAGACCCTACAATCCAGAATCGCTATGTCAGTCATGCAAAATCGCCGTCAGCGCTGAGGCAATCATGCCAAAGACGAACCGCGTTGAAGATAGCCGTTTGGTAAGTAAGACACCGTGTCCTGCTTCGTGAAGAGACCCGTAACTGCCTGCTGCACATCCTCATTTCACAGGAAACGTCGAACCTTTGAACCTTTTTCAAGGGGCGAAGGTGATATAATCGTCGGGGCAGAGATCGGTACTTAAAGGCGAGTACTTGATAATCCCCCACTTCTTGTCCGAAACGGATGAGGCTAGCTACCTAGACTGACCGGCGTCTTCTGTCGAATCTTGACGAGCTCGGAACTTGGCGCAAACTGGTTTTCGACGTTCATGCTGCCCCATAAATATTCTTCATTCTTCGATGTATGTCTACCGATCTTGGTCCTTCTGCAGCCAAGGAAAGAACAACAATACTTTGGTCCTGTTTGGACTCATTTGGTAATAACGCCGCCATAGTTCACAATACGCACTCACCTCGGTAAGGGACGAATGCTACACCAATTCCATGCCTTAGATGTCAGTACTGTATACCCACATCGGTGTCACACTACGTTGCACATACACTACAGAAAAGCCCTCAAACGGAAAGATTTGATCGCCCTTTATAATTTCGGCCAATCGAAGCCCATTGTTGGTTGCTATTTATTAGACGAGAGAAAATTTCTGTTTCGAAGCGTCTTCACTTCTGGTGGGCTCGACGTAGGCGAACATATTAACTATCATCTGCCAGCCAAACGTCCTAGATAGTCCTTAGCCTATGAAACGAGACGATATGGTCGTTTCGGGTTTCCCATCTCTTCTGATGATTTTGAAATATCTCCCAGACCATATGAACAGCGAAAGAACGCAGTTTAACATTTTAAGACGGCAGCGGCAACATCTTTCGGCTAGTTGCCTGTGCGATATGTGTGTATGGTGTCCTCTCATCAGAACTGCGCCTTGTCTCGAATATTATAACACAAATGGCCACGCCGGACCTCTGTGTATCATGAAAAGAGTAATCCGAAAAAGACAGCACAGTGTCGGCGGCATTTACGGCGCTCGTGCAGAAGAATAGGCACTCTGTCCAACTGGACTCGAGACTTGGCGGAAATTACACAAGCCAAAAGTCTACTACTAAACAGAAAAGGATAGGATGAGGGTACTAGCTACTTGTTAGATCGGAATAATTTCTGCTACGGCTGTTGCATTCTTGTTCGTACATGGAATTACTGGGGGAATTAACCTTAAATAGCAATCGAAATTGATCTACACGAAAAGAGTCAGGAATGAATTGGCGGACGCATTTCAGTGTCCGCAGCAGATTTCAACTCGTCATAAATGGAAACGGTGGAGACACCGCATAGTATTGTCCGCTAATAGGTGTGCAGATTTTTTTGATCAGATAGTGTGGGAATCAAATCCTTATTTTGCAATAAAAGACTGTAAACAGCAGTTCATATTAACGTGTTTTACATCTTGTATCACGTTTCGATTTATAGGTCTAATCACTAATCGCACAGCTACAGCAGAAACTTGTCACTACTTTAGTGCCATTTACATTTTTGTGTCGAAAAACACAAAACTAACTTTATTAAGTGAACTACTGGCACTGTACCGTGCACAGCATCCCTGTTCCCAGGTGCACTAATAAATTTTCGAAGCTATTGCTCGACGTAGACGGCAAAAGAAATAAAAGAACCAAGTCAGACTTAGACCGTGTGTCATAATTATAAGCTGTAACGCACAAAGAGTGTCAATATTGCAAAAGCAGGGCAATGCTCGTAACTCATTGCCACACAGCGCGCAGAGCCATAACATGGTGTGCAAACAGCGCTGTATGACAGCACAAAGAACGTCGTTCTGCAGACTCTAAAATATGGAGTAATAACGTGCAGCATCCGAGCTCCGCCGCCCCAAGGTATCTATGAGATGAGATATGCAGTGGCAGGGAAAACCGCCCGTAACTGAGACACCACGGCGCGGACAGGACCGTAAACGCCTCTGCTTAAACGAGGACAAATGGCTGCCTAACCTGTCAAAATGACGTGATGTCCGGCTTTAAATATCCCGTTTCAAACCACGTTTAGAGTCAAGTGATTCCGTCTGCATGATCGATCATGAATGAGTAACAATCTCGATAGTTACAGGTTAATTCGGCTGGCGTACTGTGATGTACTGCTTGCCGATTTTTTGAAGACTTGAGGCACGAGACTGCAGCCCGCCACCGGGGGTTCGACGTCGTCGCTCCGCGCTGCCGCTCCCGGCGAGTCGCAACTGTGACCTACTGGTCAAAGGCCGAACTAACTGATTGCAAGAGTCCCTCTTCCAATTGCTTGGTGGGTGCCTGAGTGGCGCTTACCAGGTTGTAAAGGTTCCGTTTTCCTGGGTGTACAGTGCGTGTGCTGAGGTAGCCCTGGGCATCGGGAGGACCGCCATTCGAATGATGCTGGGCGTGTAGGCCTAAGCGCACGGCTATCTTCGAGAGTGCTGAGGCCCATTGTATCCATAGAGGCGCCTCACTGGCTCCTGCTACCGCACAACGCTGTTGGGCAGTGTGCCCGACCTACCGCAAGCTTCGTGTGCTGATGGAGAACTGTGCCTAGCATTCCTGTCAACGCCTGAGCGAAAAGCCCGGCCTGTTTACCGTGTGCCGGGGAAGACAATATTCATTGTAGTTCTCAAGTTAATAAAATGCCATTTCAGATACCACCGTTTCCACTGACGCTTTCGGACGTAAGACTGAAGCACTGAGCAGTCCTCGGAGTTCAGTCAAAAAATGGTTCAAATGGCTCTGAGCACTATAGGACTCAACTTCTGAGGTCATTAGTCCCCTAGAACTTACAACTACCTAAACCTAACTAACCTGAGGACATCACACACATCCATGCCCGAGGCAGGATTCCAACGTGCGACCGTAGCGGTCTCGCGGTTCCAGACTGCAGCGCCTAGAACCGCACGGCCACTTCGGCCGGCTCGGAGCTCAGTCTCCGCCATGTGTAACGTCAGTGCCTCACCAGTCCGACTTCGACACTCACTGACCTCTTGACCCTAGGTGTGACCGTTGCAGCACAAAAATTTTAATTCGCTTATTTGCCCTCCAAATTAAATAAATCTGAGGGTAAAACTGCACATCACTACAGACCCTTTTACTTTAACAACGTTAATTTTCTTTTGCAAGTAAACCGCGTTGGGAAGTGCCGCCAATGTAGCAGACACGCTAAGCTGTTGGTCACCTACAAGTGATTTTCTCTGACACTTCGAAAGTCCCAGTCCTAGTATGAGACTCCGACAATAAAATCTACTTTATTAGAATTTTTCAGTGGTGTCAGATCACTAATCCTTTACCAAGAACTATATATATGCTGCTAACTAGAAGTATTTCAGGGAACGTTTTAAGGTAAAGATGCTTCACTAAAATGACCTGTAAGGGAATCCTAAGTGAACGATGTACAGTCTGCTTTCAGTTAATTACAGAGGTGTCGATATCAGCTGCACTTTTCAAATGAAACTGTTTTAGTAATTTATGAAGATAGTGTTGTAGATCAGGAAGAGACGAATTCAGTCGCATTTCATACCTTGAAATACGATAAGCTGTTTCTGTAAAAGCATTCTCAAAACTGGATTGCGCCTTGGATACATATATAGTCCAACGTGTTATATTCTATTTTATTGCCTGAACGCTGCAAACGTGTTGGTGGACTTTTAAGCTCATGATTTAGGTTTGATAATCTGGTGATCAGAGCATTGTTTCTCGAAACGCATTATTGAGCCGTGTGGAACAGAAAACAGTTGAATGCAACCGATTATTGTCGTTGAAATATAGCAGCCGCTGCATCACGTCTTTAACATGGATAATATTAAAATCGTTTATGGGTATGGAGAACAAAAGAGATCCTATTACGCTATCAAGGGGTGTACTTCCGTTTCTGTTTTACCTTCATCGTTCGGTGTAACGTTCTCGGTACTTTTAGTCAAATATTCATCGAACCAGTCACATACCTGTAAAGTCACACCGTATGACCATACTTTGGTTAGTAATGGGCAATGTGGTATAGTGTCCAACATCACACAACATAGTCCCACATTCAGGGGGCGAGCGTAATGGAGTAGTAATGTATCCTTTCATACTGGCAGAATAAAATTTTGTAAAAAGAATATTTAGTTGTTATCAAAATGTATCTAATGCAGTTACGAAAGGTTTGACTCAGCAAACAAACGCCTCAAATGCGATGGTACGATACGGTTGCTAGTTTAACGTACACCACGAAATTTCATATTATTTGGTTAACTTTCATCAGCCTTGGTATCTTACCAACGTGGTTTTGACATCCTCTGGATGTATCAGGCCCTGGTGGCTAGTGTAAATCTTCATTGCTTACAAGTATTGATCATGAATATATGTTATTTTGACTTCCATTCAAAAAATTGTCGGAATGAATAAAACATAACTTCATGGTAAAGTAATGCAAAAAATGTTCAGATGTGTGTGAATCTTATGGGACTTAACTGCTAAGGTCATCAGTCCCTAAGTTTACACACTACTTAACCTAAATTATCCTAAGGACAGACACACACGCCCACGCCTGAGGGAGGACTCGAACCTCCGCTGGGACCAGCCGCACAATCAATGACTGCAGCGCCTGAGACCGTTCGGCTATTCCCGCGTGGCTAAAGTAATGCAAAGGTTCGACTTTGTACGTACGTAGTGGTAAAATGACCCGACGCGATTAGCTATCAGCCCTTTTGCTTCCAAACAATGAGTGCACAATCCTGATACACAGATCTGAAATGTTACAACTCGTGAACCAAATTAAAATATGTGGTTCTTACCGACTCTACAAATGACTACGGACACATTTACAAGAAAATTAAGTTGTTATTCACTAATAATAGTAATAATAATAATAATAATACTGCTTAGTCTCGCTTGCCAAATCTTAGTAGAGGTGGTTTGCCATCCGATATGTTATGAAGGGTGAACTCTCTATCTGTGTCGTGTGGATGGCTGTGATGAGTGCGTGTACAGTATACTGTTGGGTTTCTGTTGTTATGGATGAAGAGAAGCGAGAGGATGTAACCTCTTGAGCAGCACCAGGTGGACCGCCGAATTTAACGACCCCATCCGATGGACGCCGCACCATTAACTCTGTCACACTTCTTCACTACATGAGACACTGCGGAGTGGTTTCGAATTTAATCCAGGACAATGGTGCAAAGACTGTTGGTCAGGAAACTTAAGCCTCCACCCTCTCCTCCTTATGCCGGCCCTGTAGTGGCAGTGAAGATTTTCCACCAGCAGGATTCGAATTCGCTTACCCCCAAGTCGAGCGGCTCAGCACGAGCGTGCTTTAGCGAACTCCGATATGGAGTCGACCGCTTGCCGAAAATGTACGACTTTGAAATCTGTATGTTCGGCTGGTATATGAACTTCTTAATGTTTGAGAGTGAAGAACATTGTCTAGGATCTGCAAAAGACGGATGTCAGCTATATGTCATTAATCCTGTGCATCCATCTTCCTCTCTCTTTGAAAACTGAGTCACAAATAACTCTTCGTTACGCAAGAGATTATTTACAAAAATAAACTCAGAGGTACATGATTTCGCAGTATATTCAATGTAAAATGCAACTAAAATTACGTCAAGGCATAGTGATCTGCTCTCTTCAAAGACTTTCAATACCAGGATGCTTAAATGAATATCTCTCATCTGTGAGTCTGTGCGGCTGTAAAACTGTGGTGTAGTGGAATTATGATGTTTATTATTTATGCTATATATCTGCCATCTACCATAACGACACCTGACTGATCCACAAGATATTGAATTGGTTGGTTGGTTGGTTTGGGGTAGGAGACCAGACAGCGTGGTCATCGGTCTCATCGGATTAGGGAAGGATGGGGAAGGAAGTCGGCCGTGCCCTTTCAGAGGAACCATCCCGGCATTTGCCTGGAGTGATTTAGGGAAATCACGGAAAACCTAAATCAGGATGGCCGGACGCGAGATTGAACCGTCGTCCTCCCGAATGCGAGTCCAGTGTCTAATATTGAATTGGTGGTTTGATTCCTTCAGTGACTTTACATACGACAAAATGTTCCTAGGAGTTCATGATAGATCTTTTTTTACGATCTGAAAGGGAACATTATAGTAAGCATCATGCGGAGCCCTTATCACGGAAGTACGATCTGCTATCAGTTGCTGTTTCCGCCAAATTCTCAGACTGGTATCGCGTATTATCTTATGCGTAAGTTTGTGATTTGATTTTTCAATAAAGAACATGCGACACGTCTGATAAGGACGCTACATTCACTCGCTGGTCCATTTCCATTGACATCGTTGTCTTTCAGACGTTCATTAAGCTCTTACTCATGACCCGAACCACATAATGCAGTGTATACTTTGTCAGTGCCCGGCCTTTGTGACAGATTGAGGCAAGTGATTTTGTGATTTGGAAGAAACCCTGATGCTTTGTTACTTGTTACTTAAATCTATCGGATTCTGTTGTCTGCCAGTTATCTTGTGATGTAAGTCAGGCCTTGTTCTCCAACGCTCCTGGCACGATATACAGAAAATGTGTTCCACTGTATTACTACGCTAGGGACATGGGTACAACTCGAAGACGCATGGCGACACAATTCGCTTGTAGACGTTTACAGAAATCGTGAGAAAACTCAATTATTACATGTTTACGGGGATAGTATTCTGCTTGTGTTTACAGGCATTCCTGATCTTGCCTGATGTGATCGCATTTGGAAGTCCTGTGAAACTAGATAAAAATAAATAGCTATTGATTATATAAACAGGCTACTTGAAAGGACTTTCTTTAATCTTCTAGTAGGTATGTCACGTGGTGACCATGACGCATAGAATGAAAACATATGATATTTTATGAAAATTAAACAATGAATCAATGAAGGTCATACATATGCAACAGAGCAATATAAAAATATTTTTCTATTCCGTACGTCTTTCTGTTAGACGATATCACAGCATTCGTTTGTAGAATCCTATAGTCAAACGCGGACCTTCTAAAACAAGAAGGATCCTTACGAGATCAGAAACTAGACTTTAAGAAGTGGATTAGATTATAGCAGTAATCGAATTACTTATTTTTGGAGCAAGAAATTTAATCCATTACTGAGGTAGTACAATAAAATAGCTTACGAAAGATATTAATTGACTGCATGTATGGTATACGAATTCCGTAAAAGAACGGCGTTGTAACGGCATGGTGGAGGAGGTAACTTCATTCACTCTCAACGCCCAACATTGTTTTTTCATATAGTAGCGGTGACGTGGTTCGGGTCCACTGAGTTTCATGATGTTCGTGAGCTTCTAGGGTACACCGAAATGCCTTAGTACTTCCTTGTCACGCTATCTAGACATACACTCACCACCTGAAAAATCAGTGTATAACCTTTAATGTAGCCAACAAGCACATAAAGACTTCGGCACATTGTAGGAAGAATACATAAAAAGACCTTACAAGTGCGAGTTCATCTGTACGTTTTGATGAGTGAGTTGTATCAAAATATGTGGCATAAGAGGTGAATCGTTCAACAGAATGGGCTTGCAGCTTAGGTTTCTTACAACACCACTAGTTATTTGACATAAATTTCAATTTCATTCAGTTCCCTAGCAAAAGTCCTTTAACAAATGGACAGACAGACAGGCTGACAACAAGGGATCCGTTTTTACCGATTGAGGTACGAAAATTTCGTATCTTCTTCTCTTCGTGAATGAAGCTGTAAACAAGTTAAGGTAATTCACAAATATCACTGTCTTGCAGATATTCATGGACGCAGTGGATATCTTCGGGTAATGAGTGCTCCCCATAGTGAGATTAAAATGACAACATTGGTGTTTAGAAAACTGAAATATTCTACTAATCAGTAGACCGGTTCTGAAGTCGCTGCATCCTCAGTGTAACTGTGCTTGCTTTCATGACAGATAGGTTGAGAGCGTATTCGGTACACAGCTTGGTGAATATTTTGATCGTCGGCAAGCTGCGGTGTGGATAATAACTGAAGCTGGATTAGACATACCACATTTAGATGTGAATCTTTGCTCATGAACATATAAATTAAATGAAGCTGAATTGCTTCATTTCAGTATTTGATTTTTTTATTCATATAATTTTTGTTGACCAATTGTCTAGAACAGTGGTTTCCAACAGTTCTGAGATCATTTACCCCGAGTGCAATCAAGCATTATTTAGTGCCACCCTTTCCCTCTTAACCAGCAACATTACCTCCCAACTTAACTCCAAAATAAGAAATAACTTTCTTTGAATATTTTTATTTTTAAAATCACGGAAATTAAACTGTATTTGGTTTTGTAGGTATTTTATTAAATCAGGAACTAAAGGGTCAATGAGGTAATTGCTACGTTTATTTATAACAAATTTTTTATAGACTGAGGAAGCAATTCTTACGGCATTGCATATTCTACCCAGAACTCAGAAGAAAAAGCTTATTAACCTCACTGATGGAGAGCACTAGTTACAACACATGGTTCCTCTGCACCACTCATCTCCCTAGCAACACTTGCTTCACCCGCCATTAAATTAAAATGTGTGCAATATACTTAGGCCTAATATATCTAAATAATTTGATTGTTAGACGCCTTACTTATGACATCTCAGAAACTGAAAGACTTCAAGCTGCAATGCCATGTGTGTGGCCATTGCCAGTGATAAAATAATAACAAGAACAATAATAGTAATGAAATACTAATAATAATAGTAATGTGAAGATTCTACACCAATATAGTAGCTATTATATAGTTACTGTTCTGTTGTGCTGTCAGTTGGTTCGTTTATTCTTGCCAATTTTTAATGAAGCAGTTACTGATCTACTGTGGGAACTACCTACAACAAAAGGAAGACATTTTCATGAGAACATACATGATGTATATGTCTCAGTTTTAGTGTCTCAAATACACATTACAAAGTACTAGCGTAGGTGTGGTCTATGTGAGAAAGATGTTGCTCTTCCATTAGCTGCACAAGCTGTAACCTCCATTACATTGTGTCACGTGTTAATGCTAGAATTTGAAAAGATAACAATGATCATTTAAAAACAGTTTAGTTTCATTACTGTAACACAATCCTTTTGTGTTTATACCCATCATAAAACTAAATTTATCCCTCATGGGGTAATTACCCTATACTGGAAACCACTGGTACAAAAATTTGATGTTGAATACAGCATGTTGTAAGTTGTGGTATTCTTTTGCTGCATCACAGCACAAAATCTGGACCTATTTACTAGTTAAACCTTGTAGCTGAAACATAAACAAAGTCAGTCCTTGAAAGTATACCGATTTATTTTTCACTATAATCTACATTCAAACTCATGAAATATTCTCTGCCACAACCAAGAGTTTCAGGAAGATGATAGTTCATTAAAGATTTACAGTCCAGACATGTATGAAATGATTTCTGTCATTTGCTTGAAGCTAACGTCACATCGATTCACTGTTAGTACGGAATCCTTCATTTTTATAGGGATAGAGCATTACCCCAAAAATCTCAGTGATGAATGCGGAGTAATGCTATTAGGCCCCCTAAAGCATGCGAATCACGTTTTTGGATTCACACTTCTTCGTCAGACGGAGAATAAGGATACCGCACACTCGGTCGAAGAAGAAATACTGAGGAGAAGTACGAGGTTTATTCGGAAATTAACGAACAATCGGTCGCGAAATGGAAACCACAGTGAAAATCAGATGAAGTTTGGCACAGGTGTGTTGGGCAGTGACTCCAGTATGCTCGTCGATCGCGTTACGTCGTTCGTTTTAGTTCTGAGCACACAGGGAGCACTTAAAGATACCTAGAACAGTAGTGTCTCACGCCAAGTACGAGGGCCGAGTAAGAAATTTCGCCTGAAGCTATGCAGCCAACATTACATAACTGTTATGTGTTTCGCCTTCTAGACAATTCTCAGCCGCATTGTGCAGGGCAATGAAGATGCTCCAGCATTTTTCAATTGGAAATATTTGATTACCCACAATACATCCCGTAATTGTCTGCCTCTGAGTTTCATCTCTACTCACATGAACCACTGGCTACGAAGACAACATTTTGGCAGAGACAACGAGCTGTAGGCCAGCGCAGAGAATTGGCGGAAAGCACTGGCGGCTGCCTTCTATTACGAGGATATTGGAAAGTTGGTACAACACTATGACAAACGTCTAAGTCAGATCGGCGATAAGTAGCGGGAAGTTGTACTACGACAAACGTCTAAGTCAGATCGGCGATAAGTAGCGGGAAGTTGTAGCTAACTGTTGCAAATAAAACAGTTTTGATTTTCACTGTGGTTTCCATTTCGCAACCTTTAGTTCCTTACTTTCTGAATAGCCGTCGTATATTTACCATCTTTCGCCGAGAAACTTAAAACTCAGTTGCGTTTGTAAGTTGGCCCACCCATACGTTGTATGTGGTGGTTCCTTTTCTGTAGCTTCAGGTTGACGCTGGAGAAAAGAATCTGGCATATTCAGTTGGTGAAGCATTGTCCATGTCAACTATAGTGACCACGTCACAGTGAACTTTCACATCTATTGTTTCCAGCCGATGTCGGTGTCATCAGCATATTTCATTATTTTGTCAACTTAACCCTGTTCATTCACGACATGACAGCTGATACCTCTTTGGGATAATTGGGATAGTTAGGGATTTTGATAATAAATCATCTGATTGGATTCGTGTTTGTGCGGAAAGGAAAGGTTCTAACAAATACTTGGGTATGTTAAGCTGCATGCACTGTTAGATGGAATTTATTAGTACAATTTATAGACAGATTCTAGTATAGCTTCCCTTCGACGTTGAAGTCATCAGATACTGAATACAGGTTCGTATTAAACAAATATGGGGTTGGAATTTGGAGGAAATTGCGATTGAGGGAACATACAGATGTTTGCCTATAATGAGTTACTCCAACGCATCATTTGACTAGCCTCGTTTGATACGTGGCCATCTGGAGCCCTACATCGTTTGAGAAACATGGTTCGCATTGTTATGTATACGTTGACGTTACGTGATAGTGTGAACAGGGATGACTCGCACATACTCCTCACCACATGTCAAAAGCACGCAGCTTCCTGTCGCAGTATTTAACTCGTTGTCCTACTGCCTACTAGTTTGAAACATTCATTCTCCAGTTACTGAATAATTTCGACGAAGTATTATGATTTTTACACATGAGACAATTATAAGTTTTGATAACTGTTAGTAAATAGTTTCAGTTTTAGTGACATTTGAGATGACGATAGCGGTTTTTCTCCAAACTTTGAGAGAACTGCCACAATTAAACTGATAGGCCTGCCGCAATATAGAACTTCAGCTGAACCAATGTACTTGCATTCGTATTTAGAAGGAGGAGGAGGATATTAGTGTTAAACGTCCCGTCGACAATGAGGTCATTAGAAACGGAGCGCAAGCTCGGGTGAGGGAAGGATGGAGAAGGAAATCGGTCATGCCCTTTCAAAGGAACCATCCCGGCATTTGCCTGAAGCGATTTAGGGAAATCACGGAAAACCTAAATCAGGATGGCCGGAGACGGGATTGAACCGTCGTCCTCCCGAATACGTCGTATTTAGAACGTCTTTACTAGACTTATGTAGCGGACCTAGAAGAAAGTAAACAAATTATTGCAGTCACAGCAGCTCTCGGAAAATGCGAGAAGAGGACAATGCGCTGTAGCCTCTGCCCCTTTGTGTTTTCGGACAAACGCTTTGGCTCACTTTCGGTGGATTATCGAGACAACTGAAAAAGAAAATAATTTGACGAAACTTTGCGACTGTGCTACAGCAGATGAAAAGAAATTGAAAGTAACTGTCAGCGCCAAAAATAATAGTCTCTCCACGTTTATTAGACTACTTGGCCTTGTAAAGTGCCCAGATGTCCTGAATGTGGGTAGACGGTAAGCGCAGAGCTAATAAAACATCCGTAACAAATTTCTATCAAAAGTATGTAAGGGCTTAGACCAAGGTGACTTGACTTAGGAACCGATGTTCACAATTTGTCTTCAATAAGGTAACAAACAAATTATGAAACTGACTACAGACTTTTATTGTACAGCCTTAAGATTGCATTATGTATTTTCTTAGGTAAAACATTCGCACCCAGAGAACACTACATGACACATACGAAAGGCAGTTGTGGGATACGCGGGCGATTGTTGGGAGCTCTAAACGTCACAATTTTAAACTTAGAACCAAAGTTTCGAATACTGCTTTGAAGCTGATGCGTTTTGTCTAACGTAGTACGTAGGGATATTTCAAACGACTGTTTCAACAAAATGGCGGCATTCTGAATTAAAATTTAATATTTTATACAAAAAATTAGTTATAAAAAGGTGGAACAAAAATGGAAATTAAAATATATCGCAAAAATTCTACGTACAACAGTAGGAAAAACACCGACTCACTAGCTGCAAAAAGGTATAATGTAATTGCACGTATATTTCTTGAATTAAAGCACCTGCCAGCTTAAAACTATTATTTTGAAAAATTAGCGTTTAAAGTTTCAAAATTTGTTGCTTAATGTTGCGACAGAACAAATCTTTAATCGGCAATTACAGCACCATAAAGCAGACCTACTTTTCGCCGATGTCAAAACACTCTCATTTTGACGAAAACATATCGATTAAATGGCTTCCGCCGGCCGTCGTGGCCAGCCGGTTCTAGGCGCTTCAGGTTCGAATCCTGCCTCGGGCATGAATGTGTGTGATGTCGTTAGGTTAGTTATGTTTAAGTAGTTCTAAGTTCTAGGGGACTGATGACCACAGATGTTAAGTCCCATAGTGCTCGGAACCAAATGGTTTCCGCTTACCAATGACTGGGATAACTTTTCGCACCTTTTCTATCCGTATAAATATGTTTGTCATTTTAGTGCACTTATGTTTTACTTCGTGTAAGAAACAAACGAAATGACAAGTTAAAAGACGCGAGACAACCACGTGCCTTCAGACTGTTGATCACGAAAAACTCATGTTACGAAGATAAATCTTGTTGAGAATATTATTCTAGTTTATACTAATGCCCTCTGTGATACTATGCGAAACTTACAGGACCCTCATTCCGTCTGCAGTTATTATAATATTACATCGGTTGCGTTCGAGCTCTCGGACGCCCCAGGCTCCCATGCTGTAAATCGCAGCTGTAATGTATTTTAACAATCATGACACGCTATGTATGAATGAATCTTAAAATTACACTAATTAAGTAATATTTGAAGCCAATAAAAGAATTAAGCTACAAAAATATTTGTACATTTTTCTAACCCATTAACACAAAATTTTCGTATCATATTTTAAAGTGACGTCTGGGTGAGGATCCATGTAAATCTGAGTCTTAAGGTATCTGCAGTACATTTAAATATGACGCTAATAAGTTAAAGTATCCTCAGGAAACACAAATAAACTTGGTGGGCGGACTGTTGTGTCCCACTCGCCCCGTGTATGAGACTACTGCACACCTCCCTCAGTTTCATTCGCTGTGCGGGTTATAACTACCATTTCACAAAAGCGAAAAAGTTACGTAAGATAATTCGGGGCGGAACGAGATAATTGAAAAATTTAAAAATTTTTGTGAAATTAAAGAACATAAAAAAACGCTTCCTAAAGTTACAAAAAAATTATCTTGTAGTGTAATATAGTGCACCTTGGTTGAAAATCACTTAAAATTGTATGTTATGACTTTTTTTAAAAATTTGTTAAAGAGATGCTTGCATGCTTCTCTTTCTGTCCCACCAACGGGGCAGAATGGGATTGACAGTTTTTTATGAAATTCTTATTTAAACTTCGAAACTATTAGAAATATCATCTAAAAGAGCTATTTAATGAAAAATTTAAGCTAAGGAATATAGACTCTTCAAAATAATCGTTAACAATAAGGAAATATCGTAATGTCACTTCGAAAAATGTATAATAATTTTTTATGTTTAGTGCCAAGTTACTACTACCATTAGTGTTAATGATACTTCACTCGTGCACTAGGAGGTATTTTGGCTTACGAATAGACAACGGAGGATACTTAGTAATAAATCCTACAACCCAGTCCGGCCCAGCTCGATAAGTTTGTTTGCCAAACCTGTGTTGTAAGCCTGGTACTTGATTGGCTTATAATCTGACAATGAGATATTTCATCGCAGGATTGAAGAGTCTACATTCCATTGACTTCAGGGATGCTACCAGCTCATCTTCTTGTTCTGCACTGAACACATTTAGATACGTTAAAATCTTTGAAGTTTTTAAACATAAAAATGGTTGAAACTTGCATTTCTCTTGATTCAATATCACATTGCTGTTTACCATTCTTTCTAATGTATAAATGTTTAGAATGAAATACACTTGAATAAAAAAAATGGCTGGGCAGAACGGAACGTTTTGCTCCGTCCTGTTCCGCTCCAAGAGCAGATTCAAGGTTAACATTTCTGGGGCGTAATAACTGACGGATTTAAACGTATTGTGTAACTAACATATGGTTACTGGCATGCATTTGAACATTTCATGTCACTCAATGGTGTCCAATAAACAGTTAACGGTTTATCGCACGCTGAATTTCACCAAACGTTATAAAAACACAACAGGAAACCTAGACGACTACTTTTTACTTACAAATTGCTCTCCAAACCAAGTTCAAATGGCTGTTGTGCGTTTCCCTCCATTGAGAGACACAGCTATATGTCAGTGCAAAAAGACATTGCATACTCTCGAGTTTTGGAAACAGCGTTGTGCCCCGCTAACCCGTTCTGTCGGGTGTTCCCCTACTTAATTTTTGTTTGTGTCCATGCACATATCTGTGGCACTGACATACCGAAATCCCCATGCAGCCCTACTGTAGCACGCCGATAGAGGACCGAACACAAGATCGGCCAGCGCATTTCCATTTTATCATTTTGTTTTGGCTACTGTAGCGGCTTTCTGTGGTACTGTTGTGCAGAGATTCCAACGTTTACCAAGACTACAGAAGCGTATCTGCAAACAAAACGTGAATGAGGCCTACAAAGAACAGTCATTGGCTTCTGGTACTGATCAATATGACTTGAATACCGAATCTTACACACAGTGGCTATTCGCTTCATTAAATGAAAGAACGCCCTGCACTTTATCAGTTACACAAGCACATTAATCTCTTTTGCTATGACTTCGTCTCCCTCATTCTACCTGGACCTCATAATTTATGTAAGTACCAGGACATTTGGAACACGCAGCAAATTCCTCATTTTCTCGTACGAACAGCCCTTTACAAAGGATTAAGCAAGCGTTTTTATGCGTGAAATGCAGGCAACCAGTCTCAAAGAATGTGACGTGAAATTGTTTTTTATCTTAATGGACAAAGTATTATACAGAAGCGAATTAATCTTTCTTGGCACAAATATAAAGAGAGCCCGGGGAAGAGAGTAATTCTTCAAAAGAATGCAAGTATACGGCTGCTTTCTGTTTGCTGGTGAGTGTAACGTGCTGGATGGGCATTAAGTAGCTGCTCGCTGACGCTAGTGAAACGTGCGAGCTTTTTTATCCCGACACTAAAGCTAAACCTGGCCGCGGCGCGATACGTATCGGCGAAAGCCTAGCCGGTCGGTCGTGTTGCGTTTACGGGTGGGCACGTTAGCGGCGTAGCGTGAGGGCCGACGCGGACCACACCACCCGATAAGACGCACGGTCGGCCCAGGCGCGTTCCCGCCGCCATTTAGAGCTGACCACACCACACCACACCACGCCGGTATCGGCGCTCGGGAATTCGCCGTAACACGGCTGTGTCAACAGGAACAAAGCTACTCGTGTTGCGAATGTAAGCCCGCGCGACAAAAAAATTAGTCACAGCAAGTAACGACCGCAATTCGATGAGGAAGTCCACTACAAATTTCCTCAGGTATGCCATTTCCAGCTGAAGCCCCTCGTTGATAATTCGACCTTGCAGAGCTACTTAATTGCGGGGATTCTGATTGCTCAGAATATTTTTTTTCTATGCAATTGCAAGTTATTCTACTGGACAGCCATGTTAAACTAACCTCTGGCGTGCCACAGGGGAGTGTTATGAGACCATTGCTCTTCACAATACATATAAATGATCTAGTAGATAGTGTCGTAAGTTCCATGCGGCTTTTCGCGAATGATGCTGTAGTATACAGAGAAGTTGCAGCATTACAAAATTGTAGCGAAATGCAGAAAGATCTGCAATGGATAGGCACTTGGTGCAGGGAGTGGCAACTGGCCCTTAACATAGACAAATGTAATGTATTGCGAATACATAGAAAGAAGGATCCTTTATTGTATGATTATATGATAGCAGAACAAACACTGGTAGCAGTTACTTCTGTAAAACATCTGGGAGTATGCGTGCGGAACGATTTGAAATGGAATGATCATATAAAATTAATTGTTGGTAAGGCGAGTACCAGGTTGAGATTCAGTGGGAGAGTCCTTAGAAAATGTTGTCCATCAACAAAGGAGGTGGCTTACACAACACTCGTTCGACCTATACTTGAGTATTGGTTCAAATGGATCTGAGCACTAAGGGACTCAACAGCTGTGGTCATTAGTCCCCTAGAACTTAGAACTAGTTAAACCTCACTAACCTAAGGACATCACAAACATCCATGCCCGAGGCAGGATTCGAACCTGCGACCGTAGCGGTCTTGCGGTTCCAGACTGCAGCGCCTTTAACCGCACGGCCACTTCGGCCGGCATACTTGAGTATTGCTCATCAGTGTGGGATCCGTACCAGATCGGGTTGACGGAGGAGATAGAGAAGATCCAAAGAAGAGCGGCGCGTTTCGTCACAGGGTTATGTGGGTAAGCGTGAAAGCGTTACGGAGATGTTTAGCATATTCAAGTGGCAGACTCTGTAAGAGGGGCGCTGTGCAACGCGTCATAGCTTGCTGTCCAGGTTTCTAGAGGGTGCGTTTCTGGATGAGGTATCGAATATATTGCTTCCCCCTACTTATACCTCCTGAGGAGATGACGAATGTAAGATTAGAGAGATTCGAGCGCGCACGGAGGCTTTCCGGTAGTCGTTCTTCCCGCGAACCACACGCGACTGGAACAGAAAAGGGAGGTAATGACAGTGGCACGTAAAGTGCCCTCCGCCACACACCGTTGGGTGGCATGCGGAGTATAAATGTAGATGTAGATGTAGATATAAAAAATGGTTCAGATGGCTCTGAGCACTATGGGACTCAACTGCTGAGGTCATTAGTCCCCTAGAACTTAGAACTAGTTAAACCTGACTAACCTAAGGACATCACGAACATCCATGCCCGAGGCAGGATTCCAACCTGCGACCGTAGCGGTCTTGCGGTTCCAGACTGCAGCGCCTTTAACCGCACGGCCACTTCGGCCGGCTGTAGATATAAAACATGGGAATAAGTGAAGAGCATATACAGCATCAAAATGCAGAAGAAAAGCCAACATTTCGTATCCCATAATGTTCACATGAATATCCTGATCCGTTCTCACCGAAGTCCGCATGAGTATGTTGTGACAAAATAGATTGACTCTCGTCCTTCTATTTTGTACGGACTCTTATCTCATGTACTAAGGTCTGTATAAACTTTTTGCTATATTTTTGTTCAAAATTCCGACGTTGATGTTCCTAAATTTATCTCACGTTATCCAAATTACTGGAACTATAGAAACAAATCCCCACCATAAAACTTCCTTATTCAGATCATTCAGTTTCTTGCCCTGGTTGCAATGACGTAATTACTTTCATGAGGTTATTGCCATCAAAAGTTGTTGCCATTAGGAAATTTTGTACATCTAGCCAAACGAAAAATGTAATGACCCCCCGCGCGGTCTGGGACGCGTTGTCGCGGTCCGTGCGGCTCCCCCCGTCGGGGGTTCGAGACCTCCCTCGGGCATCGGTGTGTGTGTGTGTGTGTGTGTGTGTGTGTGTGTTGTTCATAACGTAAGTCAATTTAAGTTAGATTAAGTAGTGTGTAGGCTTAGGCACCCATGATCTAAGTGGTTTGGTCCCATAAGATCTTACCACAAATTTCAAAAAAAAAAAAAATCTAATGACCTAATGGGGGAATTCGGACGAGAAGACCACTTCCCAATGAGAGACCGCTTTTTCCTATTTTCAGTAACTTCTTTACATTAACCAAAACTTAATTATTTTGAAAGATACTGATCATTGAAGATTTCGCCTGACCCAAACCTTTAGTGCCGAATATAGCAAAACCACTGCAAATTTGCATATGTTGATATGCCTTTAATCGATTGATTTTTCTGAATCAGTTGACACCAGTGTTAATAAGAAAGTATCCCTAAATAAAAATTATATTTTCTACAGCTAAATTTTAAAATAGGCTGAAGCCGCAAAGAAACTAGTATACGGATGCGTATTCAAATACAACAGAGATTTGTAAACAGGAAGAATCTACGCTGCGCTCGGCAACGTCTGTACAAGGCAACAAGTATCTGGTGCAGTTGTTAGATGAGTTACGGCTGCTACAATGGCAGGTTAGCAAGATTTGAGTTTGAACGTCGTGTTATAGTCGGCGCACGAGCGAAGGGACACAGCATCTCCGAGGTAGCGATGAAGTGAGGATTTTCCCCTACGACCATTTCACGAGTGTACCGTGAATATCAGGTACCAGGTAAAACATCAAATTTCCGCCATCGCTGCGGCCTGAAAAAGACCGTACAAGAACGGAACCAACGACGACTGAGGAGATTCGTTCAACGTGACAGAATTGCAGCCCTTCCGCAAATTGCTGTAGATTTCAATTCTGGGCCATCAACAAGTGTCAGCGTACCATTGAACAAAACATGATCCATATGGGCTTTCGGGTCCGAAAGCCCACTGGGGTACCGTTGATCGCTGCACGACACAGTCCGTCAACACTGTTAGTGACTGGAAACATGTTGCCTGGTTGGACTCGTTTCAAATTGTATTGAGCCGATGGACGTGCACAGGTATGGAGTCAAGCTCATAAATCTATGGACCCTGCATGTCAGTAGGGGACTGTTAGAGCTGGTCAAGGCTCTGTAGTGTTGTGGGGTGTGTGCAGTTGGAGTGATGTGGGACACCTGATGCGTCTAGAAACAATTCTGACTGGTGGCACGTACGTAAGCATCATGTCTGATCATCTGCATCCATTCATATCCATTGTGCATTCCGATGGACTTGGGCAATTCCAGCAGGACAATGCGACGCCCCACACGTCCAAAATTGCTACAGAGTGGCTCCAGGAACACTCTTCTGTGTTCAAACACTTCCGCTGGCTACCAACCTCCCAGACATTAACATTACTGAGCATATATGGGATGCCTTACAACATTCTGTTCAGAAAATATCTCCACCGTCTCACGGATTTATGGACAGCCCTGCAGGATTCAGGGTGGGTACCTCCCTCCAGCCATCCAGCACTACTTCAGAGACTAGTTGAGTCCATGCCACGTCGTGTTGCAGTAGTTCTGCGTGTTAGTTGGGGGGGGGGGGGGGGCGCATGATAATAGGCATGTGTACCTATTTCTTTGGCTCTTCAGTTTACAAGATGAATTCCATGGCCTCAATCCAGGGTCTCCCAATTGTGTTTGCCTATATTTGTACTGCATATTTTAATAGATGCTGCTCAAGAGAAATAGGATATAAACAAATTCCAATAATAATCTCGTCAACCAGTGAAAGGCAAACTTTCTTACCTATAGAATTTATAAACTACTATAAGTTAAAGGAGATGGACAATATCGTAGAGCACTTCTCTGTAAGGCCAAGGCTCGCACAATTTTCAGCAATCGTATTGTATTTGTTGCTCAGAATCGTCACCGGCTGCACACGAGGCTGGTCTTGCCCAATTTTTTGTTGTATTTGGCTTCTGGACACATCAGTTCTAAAATTTAGACTTGTTTCGTCAAGAATGAGTGGGTACACTCTACAGACAAGAGCTGTATCCATTAAAATGTGTAGTTTCCGTTTAGCTGAGGCATGTTGGCGGTTATAAGGACCTTTGTGGGGTGGTACTATGTGCTATTTTACTCTCTGACGAGATAAGAAGTATTAAGCACTGCATATATCCGAAAGAAGTAACTGTGTGTAAGCATTAGAGACTGTAAGAGACCTTGTCATCAGCAGTGTCATCTAAAGAACGCAATTAAAGATTGCTGAACCTCAAATTTAAAACTTGTAAAAGAAGCATCTAGCTATTCATTTTAAGGATACATCCAACAGCAATAGTATTGGGAGGTGATAATCCTGGTAGACTGCACTGCTGTCATGGATTATTCCGTAGTGGTAGTTTTACTTGCATGACAAAGTCATCGTACGAAAAGTATCCCATGATATCGCGGAACAAACTTCGATCTAAGCTACATTCTCTACACATTACGGGCTGAACGCCTAATTGGTCCGACGAAGCAGTCGATGCGCTCAATCATTTGAAAAGACACAAAATTCCGACTCGTTGGACCACGCTAGTCGCTTGCAGCCAGCTGCTGTTCCATTTCTACGCTGTTTGGGTCACTGAAAACGTGCAGCTCTACACTCTGTGGTCCGAGGTATCCAGACATCTTTTAGTGGACATTAACAGATGCTGTGTGCACCCTTCGCCTTTATGACGTCTTGAACCTGCTGGGAACATTTGCAATAAGATGTGTGAATGTCTGTGGAGGATTGGCAGCCCATTGTTGCTCTAGAGTCGAGACCAGAGAAGATGGCGATGTTGGACACAGGAGCTCATTCGAAAGGTGACTCGTTAGGTTCACTTCGGTACTCTCGGCAGACCAGTACATTTCACGAACGTTGTTGCCCACAAATCATTGCCTCAAGTACGCTGTTTTACGTTTACGTGCACTGTAATGCTGATAAAATCAGTCATCGTCTCTGAACTGTTCTCTAGTGCACGCAGTACACTGTGTTATAAAATTTGTTCACGTCCTTCTGCTTTTAGCTTTTTCTTCAGTGCAATAAGGGGACCACACGCTAACCTCGAGAAACATCCACATTCCGTAATTCCACCTCCTCCGTACTCGCGGTGGGCGCTACATAGGAAGGCGAGGTAACGCTCTCCAAGCATCCAATAAACCCAGAGTGTTACATCGGTGTGCCAAAACGTACAGCCTGGTTCGTTAGTCCATATCTTTCGTTTCCAGTCGTCCAGCGTCCGATCGCATCTTTCTTTAAACCACTCCTAGAATTGCTTTGCACTGACTACAGAAATACTTGATTTATGAGGAGCAGCTCGATCATTGTACCCAATTATTTTTTACTCCACACGCCCAGTCATTGTGCTATGTGGACTGCTGGTAGCATTTTAGACCTCAAGAGTCATCCTTGTTTCGTTCGGCATATTGCAACCATCCCTAGCAATGCTCGAGCGGCGTCCATGTCGTCCAGTACCTGAGCCTGCCTGATCTTAGCTGTGTTTATTCGGTCGCGGTTCCATTTCACATTCACATCCCCAACAGGCGACTTCGGCTGTTCTAGAAGGGTTGAAATATTTCTGATGGATCTGTTACTCAGCTGACATCCAATGTTAAGTCCACGTTCGCGGGGCTCTCCTGATTGACTCATTCTGCTTATTTACTGCCAACACAGTGCTCCCCGCTTCCTTTTATACTAGCAGGGCCACCTCTCATGCCACTTAGTGGTCAGTTCCCAATTACACAGAGCTGCCCGGATAGATTTGATCAGACAGTGTGTGGACTTCTGTGAGAAGTATCTTTTTTGGACGTATTGAAATGAGGTTATAAAATGAATGTCAACAAAATCAAAACAGGGTTAATCTATTTAAATCGCGTAATGCTGAGAGAATTAGATTAGGAAATGAGCGACTAAAAGTAATCGATAAATACTGATCTTTCCTCAGCAAAGCAACTGTCGATATCCGAAATACAGAGGATATAAAATGGAGAATGGCAATAGGGAGAAAGTCATTACTGAAAGAGAGAAAAAACTATTAACGCTGATTATAAATTTAAGTGTTAGGAAATCTTTTCTGAAGGTATTTGTATGGATTGCAGCCTGGTATGGAAGTGAGACATCTACGATAAGCAGTTAAAGTAAGTAGAGAATAGAATCTTTTTAAACGTGATGCACGAAGAACTTTAAGTATTAGATGTATGGATCGAATTACTAATGAGAATCCAATAAATCGATTTGGGGAAAAAAGAAATTTGCAGCACAACTGATTAAAAGGAGGGACCAGTCAGTAGGACACATTCTGAACCATCAAGAAACATTCCATTTTGTAATGTAAGGAAGGGCGAGGAGAAAAATTGTAGGAGGAAACCAGTAAGCCGGTTAAAATGAATTAGGTTACAGAACTTGTTTAGTGATGAAGAGACTTGCACAATACAGACCAGCGTGGACGGCTGCAGAACTCCAATCTTTATACTGAAGACAATAACTAAAAGAACAACATTAGTACATTAAGACATAGAGTAGCATGTCATGAAGCAGACTTTATTGCTCTTATTTCTCACTAACATTTTTTCATTGGATTTAATCTTTTCATCCTTGACCCATATCTGTACGCATGACTAGTTTCATCCAAATCGACCAATTCGGTATCAGCGAACGAGTGGTTTGGTAGACATGTGTTCATCCGTCCGTCGAAAAATATTGTCTATCAAACGAAAGAGAAATAGATGCCAGAATATAGATATCGTGGCTTGGGATTCGTTAGCTTTTCAAATAGCTCTCTAAATATCCCTTTTTTTGTGTGTGTGTGTGGGGGGGGGGGGGGGGGGGGGGAGGGGAAGAGAGGCTGAGCAGCAGTTCCACCATTTTTGTTCTCCGGCGGAATGGAAGAACATATCTGCACTAATTTTTCACCAACAGCCATGAGTTGAACAGTTTTGTGCGAACATGTTACAGCGTGTGCATGTAGTTCGTTTTGCTTGGTTATAAGTAACACATTTGAAATTATGTTCGAATATTATTTGCTTTATTCATGTCAATTCATGTGGAAAGTTTGGTCCGTTCTTTGATGTAGATAAGAGACGAAAAGGAAAAGTAAATAAATAACGTAGTTCAGGGTCATCCAGGTGTAATTGAAATAAGGACTCTCGCCAATGTGATCAGTATCGCTAAGACCGTCGGAATTAATCTAGTGCCAATTCTAATAAAAGAAAATGGTCTTCTTTGCGCTCCACGACTTGGGTTGGTGGTTTTGTCTATTCTCCTTTTAGTGTGAGAAAATTAAGGATTATGTTGGGAAAATGTAGAAGACCGTAGTGCAAACAATTCTGATATAAAATTGTAATTTTGAGTATAAGCATTACAGGCAGTATTCATCTGACAACAGAATGTCTGACACGAATTGCCGCAAACTGTTTATTACGTGGGAAATTGCAGTTACGTTTTATTATGGGCTGCAGTAAACTTAGCACACTGAGAACAGCAGGACAACTTGTTGCGTGGCCCGCCAGTACACGGAACGGTACTTATGTTAGTAAGTGTATGTAGTATGCTGCCAATTATATTGACATAGCTAGGATTTCCATTTTATTCAACCTGTAGTAGCAACAGATCATTAATACTTTGCCCGCATCTCGTGGTCGTGCGGTAGCGTTCTCGCTTCCCACGCCCGGGTTCCCGGGTTCGATTCCCGGCAAGGTCAGGGATTTTCTCTGCCTCGTGATGGCTGGGTGTTGTGTGCTGTCCTTAGGTTAGTTAGGTTTAAGTAGTTCTAAGTTCTAGGGGACTGATGACCATAGATGTTAAGTCCCATAGTGCTCAGAGCCATTTGAACCATTAATACTTTACAACTAGGTTGGGATGGTGCTTGCAGTACGACATTAACTCCTTGAAATGTTCAAGAGTAAGTCATTGTGGAAGTTTCAGTTAGCTTGATATTTGTTATCAAAACCATGTTGTGACAAATGGTAATTGTTTTGAGGCCGACAAAATATTTTTTGATGAAATCATCTGCTTTCTTAGTTTGACGACACATTTTACCGAACAGTTTAGATACAGAAATGACTACAATTTCCACCTGGACTATTACGTAACTTATGGCTTCCATACACTTCCAAATTACGATTTGCCATAAGTAAATCCGTTGTCATTTCTTGGATACTGAAATATTTCTGAGAATAGAATGCTCGAAATCACATTTTCTTCTTCTTTATTCGTCTGGTTCAATTCAGAAGCGCGTTTAAGCTTGTTTGTTTTCTACATGACTTCTGCTCTCTTATCCACCCAAAATCTGTTCATGAATTCTCCCGCTCTTCGCACCGTCTCTTGCCAGTCTTCTTTTTGAATGATCCGTGAATCTGTGCTTCGGTACTAACTTTCCAAAGGTTAGACGACTTACAGTGATTCTAGAGTGATGTTCACGTCTTGTAAATCGTCTCTAGTTTCTTCTAACTAATTGATTTTGTCCTTCTTCCAATTAGTAATGTTAAGTAGACTTTTGATGAGTCTATTTTGGTCCATTCTTTAATTATGGCCATAAAAATTGAAGCGTCTCTTGGGTGCGGTGTCGCTGAACATATCTATATGCCGTTATTAAATGGCCTATTTATTATTTGTTTCTTAACTGCTGTACAGCTTTTAATGTCACACAGGCGCAGGCCTGCCATTACCCAAATTGCTAGTCCCGTACAAAGTGTTCTAAAATCTCGGACATTTGCGTTTAATCGCATTCTTTTCTCGGTCGCATATAGTCTGTCAACGATAAGTTCGCCAATACAGATAAAACTATCACTAGTTAAAATGTATGAATAAAATATAACTGACTTCATTCGGTGTACCGCCGTAACGAGAAGTTATGTTCGCAGAACGGATTGTGTGGAGAGAGACTTGCGCCGCGCCACTGTATTGCCTGCGTACAACTGACTGGCGGGCGGGGTGGTGACTAGGTGCATCCGATCTTAGATTGCTGCCAAGTTCTCGTTGTTGTCAATAAAGAACTATGGAAAATATGTGTACAGGAGAGTGTCTAAACGTGCTTGCTGCTAGTTTTTTTAATAAAACGAACGAAACTATGACAGTCCAGAATTTTAACTAAGATTTATTCAGATATTTTATCTCCAATCCAGAAACAAAAACCGGGGCCTGGTTTACCATGGATAATTGTGTAACTCTCACCCCCAACCGCACAGTGCGCTCCCGAACGTCCTCAGGAATCCTGGGCTTATGGAGCAGGCATAGCCTTGCAGAACACTAAGGCAAGCCCCGGATTCGATATCCGCTATTAATAAGACGCAATGATTAATCTAAAAATTCTCGTTGTTCAGGTCTTGGTGCAAGCATCAGTAGGGAATGTGAGGTTACTGTCTAGGTTGTGTACATTTGTAGGATCGCTGTCGCGCCTAAGGAAGTCTTGTTGATGTTTAGCTATTCATCTTCATGTATAGTGTTAGTGAGGAAAGATACTCGATATATGATACGTAGCGTTCTTTTATGCTGCTTTGTCAAAAAAGTTTATTGCTTGTAAAGTCGACGTTACTTGGATGCACTGTCGCTCGTCATTCAAGTAGCAGCCGTCAGTTGAAATGCAGATTCTTAAGCTTCAGTTAAATTTATCACAACAGACACCAAAATTTGCAAAATCAGTGACGTTACCCGCAATAATAAGGAAACTGTTTCGAAGCTACAGTATTTACGGAACTTTAGATATTAATACAACTTTAATCGCCGGATTCTTGATCCGGGATAATTTAACATTCTCAAGAGAAGGAGCTGACTGTTGAATTTGCAGAAGTTCAGCCTTACCGCTGTACGCAAACAGTGACATTTGATAGCAATGTGAACAATTTCAGAGTTATGTAGGACATTCATATTCAGAATAAGTGAGACTTTTATTACAATTGCAAAATACGATTTGTAACCTACATTACGTATAAAGCTGCACGGTGGAATAGTGGCCTAAAAATAAAAAATTCAATGGCAATTTTTTTTTCAATGTCCAATTGGTCGTGAAGTGGAACCCACAGTGGAAATCAAAAATATTTTATTTAAATCATTTAACAACACCTTCCAGCTACTTCTCTACATAGTCGCCACTCCTGCTTAGAATATGCCTGTAGCGTATTCCAATACCCTCGTGATAGAATGCAGTTGGCTGTACTTCCCACCAATTCTCCACGCTGGTCTCCATCTCGTTGTTTGTGCCAAAACGGTATCCTCATAGCCAGCAGTTCATGTCAGCAAAGAGGTGAAAATCAGAGGTAGCCAACTGACACACACACACTTCCTTCCCGAACGCCTGCATCGTGAACGTCTGTACTTCCTGCTTCGAAGTTCCAGCACCATTGGTGTACTTTGGTGTCATGCATGACAGTTACATTGTGTGGGCTCCATGAAATCAGGCGGAACCCCTCAGCATGAAGACAATACTCACTTCACTATAGGCGGGACACTTCATTGTTCTAAAGATCTTCACGTGCTTACTGTGCATGCAGAACTGAAAAGTACGATGTGACTCGATAGATGGGAATAATAGGGACACTGTGCAACAGTCCGATACAGAGCGTCGTCAGACTTTCAGTGTGGTTTCAATTTCGCGACCGATTGGACCTTAAAAAATAACAGCTCTGGTACAACATATATGAGTTCAGATAGCAGTGATATGTAGAGGCAATGTTTGTCTTCTACCTGGTGTACAGTACAGCTGACAATTCCTTTGACAGTATGGCTAGGCAAATGTCGAATTCGCAGTAGAGCGATGTTGTACTCACAGCCCAACGGCAATGATGGGTAGAGGACGGTGGCTTAGCATAGACGGCGATCATTCGTTTGAGGTGGCCATCCAAACAGAATTTCCATCTGGCGTCCGTTACATTTTCTCTTTACGGGAATTAGAGCAGCGTTTACCTGAAGGTATTTACTGCAACATGCAGTGTATAGCAACTGTTTATTTAATAATTCAATGTGTTTAGTGTTTTAGTGAGTGCGAATTTTCCTTTGCGTCTCAAGTCGTCTGCATGTGACCTTACTGCCTATGCAGCAAGATCAAAAGCTACTACCAGCGGCCGTTGTTATCGATGCGCCGTCCACTCTGGAATATTATTATCGGATCCCCTTGATTGTGTGAAAAATTTTCCGTACATACTGCTTAAACCTCTCCAAGACTTCCATTTTACTTGCAGTCTCATATAGGTATCGAACTGGAAATTCCAGTTTAAGACGATGTTTTAACATTTTATATTTTGTCTTCTTGTGTGGTTTTGCCTCTGTGCCTTACATATTGTATTACAGATTAGGTGTTATCTATTGCTGATAGCCAAATAGTGGTGTTGTCATGCTTTCTTTCTTTCTTCCTTTCTTGCTTTCTTCTACCCTTTTGTTACTGTCACACCATAGTAGTCCCGAATGTGTTATGGCCGTAATAAACTTAGACGGTATCCGCCTTGTTGCCCAGGATTCTTCTACCAATAGACTGCTAGCTATGCAAGTATACACAGCAGATAATATTCCTTGTAGTCTCATGATATCGCTGTTTCGGTGGCGATACATCAGCCAGTAGATGCAATTCTCCGGTGGATAGTTCTGAGGACGTTTTAGAGCCAATCGCAGAGCCCTTATCTGAATTAGCTGCAGCCATCGGATGTGGGTATGGGGAAATATTACTGCATACTCTAGGAAAGGTCGCATTGGGCACTTCTAGATAGCAAGACCGGTATTGGTGGGCACTGTAGAGGGATGGTTGAGTGCTGGATATAGGTCAATGAGAAGTGAAAGAGCCGTGCCATGTATTTATATGAACTGGTACGTGACACCCAAATCCCGTAACGATGATGGGCGACAGAACTGGTGGTACCACACTGTTCGAAATGATGATGGCTAGCGTCTTGCTTTGGTTCAAGGATAGCCACCGTTTTATCGTCTAGTCACCGATTTTTCGCCCAGTCTTCTTTGCAGTATATGTGAATTACGGCTCTTGGTATACAAGGCCATGTCATCAGCGTATAAAGCCAGTTTAACAATAGGTGTTATTGGGATTTCTCCAGTACACAATGTATATAGGACTGGGCCAAGCACCGACCTTTGTAGGACACTTCGTCGGCAGCACCTATATGGAAGGCACATGGATACAAGTAGTTTTGCAGAAGTCTCACGTGTTGTGTTGAAACTCGATGTATTTGCAATGTAATAGTATTTCCCTATGCCTCACAGCCTCGAACTCACTTCCACCTACTCCGTGGCTGCTTACATTGCCATCTTCGTAGTATCCCAGTCACAAGTGGCTAGCGATCGGATAGTGGCAGAGCCGCTGAACCTACGGTGGTCATGGTCTCTTTCATCGATGTATGAAGAGGTACCAGTGGCGGATAAGACTAAAGTGACAAAAGTCATGGAGTATTGGAATACCTCCTAATACGGCATCGGATCTCGTTTCGCCCTGAGCAGTCCAGAAATTTGACGTTTCAAGGACTCAACAAGTATATGGAAGTCCCTTGCACAAATATTGAGCCATGCTTCCTCTATAACCGTCCATAATGGTGAAAGTGTTGCCGGTGCAGGATTTTGTGCACGATTATGTCCTGTAAATCTCGGGCTCTATTGGTGGCCAAATTATTCGCCAGATTTGTGAAGGATGTTCTTCAAACCAATCGGGAACAATTGTGGCATGGTGACATGGCACATTGTCATCCATAGCTATTCCATCCTTGTTTGAGAGCATACAGTCAATGAATGCCTGCAAATAGTCTCCAAGTAGCCAAACATAACTGAGACATTTTTCTACAAGGGAATAGGGAAACAAACAGGAAGGACTGAACCCCTTTCGTTATCACTCGTTTTATTCAACAATCATATAATCACATTCCTTTAAAACAACAATATCTTAATCATGATTACTCTAAGTAATGAGAATAGTAAGGCACAACATTTAGTGAATCTGCTACCAATGTCTTTTATGAAACAAAGTCTATCTGACATATAAGAAAATTTTTAAACCACTAACAATTATGCGTCTGATGGCTTAAATTAATACACAGTTGTATGTTGCTCTTCGGACAAAGTTTAATAAATATAATAAATGTAATAAATACCCAACATAATTAGCACCAGAATTAATTAGTGAGGAGTGACACCAGGTCGCTCGAAGGCAGAACGAAAACTTAACTTGGAGGAGCCAAGGCGGAAGCCGGCAGTCCGTAGAAGCCCCAGTTCTCGAGCCGCGACGCGGAGTCATCTCCGGCTACCCAGGATTTCACAGCCCCGTTACCCATAGGTGGAAAGGTAGCGATTACTCCAAAAGACCATCTGTAACATTTAACAAGCGCACAAAACAGGTCCTCAGGGACAATGTAAACAACCACCAAAAGATATTAAATAAAAGGTTAAATTATTCACCAATAAAACGGCCCACTGCCTTTGCCCCACCACAAATGAACTACACAGGCTGGTTACAACCAACAGCGCAAATATTATCAATAACCTTAAAGAAATTGCCTACTATTAAGAGATTGAAAGAAAACTTACAGTTACTAGTAAGGTCAGCGGGCACTCCAGCCTCAGTCACAATTAAACTACGTGAACTCTTGCGCCCCACTGTTTAGCAAAAACCGTAACGAGCACAATTCTGAAAATTTCAGTTTTACTGGGGTTCACTGCGCTAAGGGTACCAAACACCCCAACGCAGTATATTTCATAAACAGATTAGAGCCTTGCAGCTTATTACATCAAACAACAATCTCCCAAGAGCTGGAAGAGCCACGCTCGTGCATTATATTAATATTTAACACCTTTCTTAAACGCGACGAACTCTTTACAGGCACATCTTTACTTCCATGGTAACACCCATGCGCTTACATTTACCATAAGTGAGGTAGCAGCCCTCAACACCTTCACACACATGCCCTAAGTACAATCTCAGTTAACTTTTCGTTGGACGTCCGATATGGCTGGCGTCGGGTACAGCAGGCAGTAATAAGGCAGCAGACGACCGTAGACAGCCGTGCCCGGAACCATCAGCACGCAACACAGGGCAGCAGCAAGCCTCCTTCCAGGCGACAGGAAAGGCTCTCCACCAAACTGCCCCACACACGTGGTCGGTTCCCGCTCCACTACATGCTCTCTCCGGCCTCAAGTAACATGGAACGCCAACCGACTTCGTTCTTCGCGAGAGCCTCCAGTTAACTCCTCCGGCTAAGATAAGGCAGCCATGGCTCAGTACGCGTCACAAGCAAAAATAAGAGCGCGAAGGCGAGGTACCTGCAAATACGCTGGCACTCCAGCAAAACGCCACGGCACAAGAACAGCTCCAGTCAATGATCGGTTCCATTGAAGCAGAGGATGCAGTTCATTTCACGTAGACACAGCCTATCGCTATCACATGACTTTTGTCACTCCACTGTATAACAAATAGTGGCAGTAGCCACGGGCATAAGTAAAACCACAGGTAGAGCGGCAGCTGTGGATGCACGTAAAAAGCAAAATAATAGTGGGCACACTTATCGCGCGAGGCATTAGCAAGTACTTTACCCAGCCGTAGTGGAATATAGATCCTCCTCGATCAGGCTAGCGGCACGAGCGCAACACGCGCCGCTGCTCCGCACGCGATGGACGGCCCGTAGGACTTGCCGCCATCGCTCAGGCCGTCGGCGAACCAGCAAGTGGCCGGTGGGGTCGACTGCACCGCCGTCCGCCTGCGGTGCTGCTGCAGATCGGGCCAATGGCCCGCGTCGTGCCGAGCCGGCGACCGAGTTGCTCGCAGCAGTTTGCCGGTAACAGCTTTACAATTTGTGTGTAATGGCGGCCCTTTGTCGCAGCGTGCCGCGGCCGGCCAACTCAATTTGCAGTCCCTCTCGCGCCCCTCTCTCGTTACTCAGCAGTCGCAGGCGGCCAGAGCGGGCCCGGGCGCTGCCGGCAACCGGCAGCGGCAGCCTAAGTGGGCCGCCACCGCCGACGCCACTCGGTTCTCCTCCAGAGAGCTCCTGACACGAAGAAGCCGCGCCCGCGCTCGTCAGGGGCTCGGGGCAGCTCTCTCGGCCCCTGTGATCGGCGTGCGGATCGCTGCGAGGCGATCGGGTAGCTCCGAGTCGGCTTACGTCAGAGCGCGAATCGGATTACTCGGCCCCTTAGCGGACCCTTAGCGGCTTTAAGTCCTCTTAGTGACCGCAGCTGTACCTGTAGCTCAGACTCCGCAGACGGAGGCTCTAGAGGCCGCTCGTCCTGTTGCTTCTAGTGCCGGCGGGGACATTAACACCCACTCTACGAGACTTTCCTTTAAGTTTTCCGATTGACGACTCGTACGTTTTACGCTGTGTAGAAAGTCTATAAAGCCCGCTATCATTTCAAAAAATCATAACAAAGAACCTGTTGGAGACTGAGAGCCGTCGTTTTTCATAAAACGTGTAGCAGCTCTCAAAATTTTCCTTTTTCCTTCGTCGCAGATTTGAACTGAAAAATAAAATGGTGACCTACCAGGAAACGGCACAACGAGTCATCTAGTATGCAAAATCCAAATTTCTGACAATGGTGCTCTGCAATTATTGATGCTAGTAAGGAAAGGCACCACCGGCAAAAAAAAAATCGTAATGAGTTGGAGCCGCGCGGGGTAGCCGCACTGTCTAGGGCATCTTGTCACGGTCCGTGCGGCTACCCCCTTCGGAGGTTCTAGTCCTCTCTCTGGCATGGGTGTGTGTGTCGTCCTTAGCGTAAGTTAGTCTAAGTTGGATTAAGTAGTGTGTCAGCTTACGGACCGATGACCTGAGCAGTTTGGTCCCATAAGACCTCACCACAAATTAAAAAAAAAAAAGTTGGAATTCCGTTTTCCTGGAGACATATCTCAACTTCGACAAGCATAAAAGATGAAACAACCAAATAAAATTTGTGCCCAGGTAGGATTTCCCCAGTATGTACAAAGCTAAGGAGCTATTTTAATATTGGAGAGCCTCAGCAATACTGACGATTTAAGAGCGGGAAAATGGACTGAAGGTGTCAGTTATTGAGGTTTGTGTTAGTGAGGTCACTGGACTAAAGGAGTCCTCGCAGCTAATTGGGCCACAGACAGTGCCATGGTGCTGTAGTGGACAGCACATCTGCCCAAGTAAGCAGGAGACCCGGGTTCAAGCTCAGGCTGTGGCACAAGTTTCATTTCATTGCTTCAGTTTCTGTCCTTATCGAACCTTAGAGACAGGATGCGTCAAACAACTACCTCGAAGTGGATGTTCCCCTGTGTCTCAAGCTAGTCTTGATAAAATGCAATGTGCATTTCAACGCAGCCGTCAGAAGTCAGTTCGTCTTCCATCACGAGACTTACGGGAAGCAAGATCAGCTGTCTGTAAAGTATTACATAAGCAGTTACGCCTTTTGGCGTAAAAAGTGCAAATGGTCTTAGCACTGCAGCCAAACGATCGTCCTCTGCGGTACGCATTAGCCTTTTCAGTGCTCGTCTCCTTGTATGCTGACAGTGACTACCTTACGAAGAGCCTGTTTTCAGATGGAGCAACGTTCCACGTTTTCAGACATGTGAATCGCCACAATTTTAGCGTTTGGGGATCCGAAAACCGACACAAGACACGTTTCTACACCGCTGATGGACCGAAGCTTAGTGTCTGGTGTCGCCTAATGCACGATAGGGTGACGGACCCACTTTTATTCGCAGAGAAAGCCATAACGGGAAATGTTCATCCGAACAATCTCGAACAATTCCTGCTGCCACAAATCGAAGAGCTGCAGCTGTCCGTCATCTTCCACCATTTTGGTACGCCCGTCATTGGAAGGATGTGCTTGGTAACATATATCCTGGGAGGTGGATGGGTCGTCATTATATAGTTTCATGACCCCTGTGCTCTCTCGATCTCAAGCCATTATACTTATTTTTGTAAGGTTACGTCAAGCATCGCGCGTACACAACACCAGTGTTTGACATTGCTACCCTTCGAACACGTGTCAATGAAGCAGCCACACCGTTGACGCTGCAATACTGGCCCGTACATCGGCAGAACATGAGCATCGCCTTGAAGTTCTTCGAGTGAGCACATAGAAGTTTTGGTTTGACAGAGAAGCTTTCGAGAACTGCTAAACGTTCTACGAGTACATTAAATCACAACGTTCTACCGCTAACAGTTTCCAAGTTACGATTTATTAAAATGATAGCGGGAGATTTTGAACACCCCGTATATTAAAACAAACACACCCATGGTCAGATTACCAAGGAAAGAAGGAGTCGCTACAGAAATTTATTCGCCGATTATGAAGAGAAAATTTTCTTGGTTTGCTCGACCAGAAGGCTAAACGCGATTCTGCAGAAGTTACAGAGGGATGTGGTGTATATCGCCTCTCAATGACGCTCTGTTATTTTACTATAAATAATATGCTACAATTTGCAGATGAAAGACGTAACACCACCATTTCGTGAAAGGCTCAAGACACCGAAACGAGCTTTTCGGCAATAGTGGCACATAATGCTGATGCGTGTTTAACACTCTGAACTCTTGTAACAACCGAGATACAGAACCAAAAAAAATTATTTTTTAAGGAGCTAAATAGTTTTTGTAACAAAACTGGAGAACACTTGACATGAGTACAGTGAAACAACACTTGTTAATGTTGACGTTCCAAGGTCTCGAGATGTGCTAAAACCGAAAGACAAAGCTTTCGTAATCGATTATTGCGGTGCGAACGCTACCAAAAGCGCTCTCATACTAGACTTCGTTGTCATATGCAGCTAGTATGTAGGCCGAGGCTACTAAACAGTAATTATATTTCCTCTTGTCTATGCTTTATACGACACAGATACAGTTTCAGGAAAAAGCTAACTTAGAGAGCATTACAAAGAGCTTAGGATAAGTACTGAAAATGTGTACATACATTCATGTTTAAGTGGACAGCTTTTGTAGAAACAACGAGCTGCCCCGCATCTTTGCCGTCCTATTTTAGCGCGTTTCTCGTTTTTCGTGAAAAGCATCAACGCTAACTTTAACAAGTGTAGTATCACCATACTCGTCTTTCCCAGCACATTCGAATATTGTTATGAAAGAGTATCATTACATTACAAAAAATAAATAAATAAATAAAATCCCCAACTCTCGTATGGTTACAAGAATTTAGGGATTTAATCATATATTATATTTACGTGCCTTTCTGTATGCAAACCTATGCACAAATCATCGGTCAAAAATCTTGAACCTTCCACGAATTGAAAAAGAAGCATTACGTCTTAAACGACTCTTCGTGTACGCAGGGTGATTCATCGGTGATGCTACAAAGTTTCAGGAAAGATGGACAATAGTAATGCTATCAATAAGAGGTAAGGGATTCTGATCCAGAAACGACCGAGTAGAACTATATATGTTCCTTGCGTCCGATGTTTTGAAAGGAGATATTATTGACCAAAACAAGAAAAATGTCTAGCAAACATGGAGTTAAAAGTGCATGCCTTGAAAGCCATGAACACTTGTTCAGAAGGAGAGATGTGTTAGACAGTAGTTCAGATGAAGAAATGCTCATAGCTCTTAAGATATGCATTTTAAAGCTCATATTTACTACACAAATTTTTCTTTTTCTGGTCCATACTACCCCTTCCCTACCATGAAAAGCAAAGAGCTTTTAGTAGAAGTAGTTCATAGCCAGAGGTATCAGAGCAATTTTCGCTAACACTCATAATATTAGACGCGATCGTTTACGTACCAGGGTCCCTTTCTCAAACTGATTTATTTACCCCTATCCAACATTCCTGAAAGTTTGAACATCATCACAGGATCACATTATACATTACACAAGCCGCAATGCTTTGAAGTCGGTTTTTCATTAAACTAACTGAAATTTTTCAGAATATTTCATTCCCCCTATTTGAAGTCATAGCGGACCTGGATCTGGAAGCGGTAAGGCACTGGATGTAACAAACACAAACATTCTATCATTAATTGTTTTCTTTTTCCAATATTTAGTGGATCTTAAACCTCCAAAACATTTAAGAGCTTGCCCCACGTGCACTCGAAAGACTATTCACAATTATTTAGAATATTTTACATGACCCACCATTTAAAAAATACTTACGCAAAATTTTGAAATTCCGAGATCAGTTTACTCAGGAACTCTTTTAATGTGCGTAATCAGTAAGAAAATGGCTGTTTAAAACGATAATTCACAAAGGAGCTGAGAACAGACGCGCTGTTTAACAGTCTTGAAACAGAATTACATGAGCTGAAAGTTGATGCATTGGCCAGTATAAGGTTACAGGCTAGAGCTCATCCCACTCATCACACAATTGCTTGATTCAGTTCGAACTCTAACACATACACAGAACACACACTAAAACAGATCATAAACTGGTCTCTGGCCTTAGCATAACAAATTTAAAGCAAGAAAAACTGTTCCCGTTTAACCCACAGAAACGTTAAGGTAAAATGTTTTATATCAGTTTGAACAACCGATCAGTTATAATAAAAGAAATGCACAATTATAAATATCCTCTAATATGCTCTAATACAAAGGAGTTCGAACATCTAATCATTCGAAATGAGACTCACATACAGGTTAAAAAAAATCAATCTCTGTCCTTAATCGTCTGTTCTTCATAATCACTTCTGCATGTTCCTACTACCAGTGATACTGATCCACATTAAAAACTCAGGTCAAAATAAAGCCCACTAGCGAAAACTGCATTAAGCAACAGGTGAGAATCCAAAAGAAGTTTCAGTTAGCGGGATCCACCAAAACAACAGTGGTTTTCACGAATCACGTAATCACAGGCTACACAAGGTGCTTATCATTTATTTGTAAACCAGACCGTGGTGAAGAAAAGAATGGCAGTAGGACCACATCCATCGACCAAGGCAGCAGAACTGGGAAGTGTGGCGACTCAGTAGACGCAACACGCGACCTTGAAGGTAGTGGGAGAAAGTCCAGTGAGTCTTTAAATGGCGTGAGCATGCTCTTCAAGGTAAGCTACCTACAATCACATCACGGTCACTGGATGCCACGCTCGGCGAGCGACTCCTGTTAGCATCTGTAAAAGATAGCGAGACAAGATCCGTCAGAGAGCCGCACGTTTGATTAAATGCCTTCAGACAGCCCCACGGCTGCCCCGTTGTGATACTCAAGGGAAGCCGTCACTAAGAGATGAAAACTGCAGTTAATCCAGTGGCTCGAACCGATATTATGATTCAGTACTGAACGAAGCAAAGCTGCCTGTCCGTATACCACTGTAAACTTTTTTATCCCTCTTATCTGATTCTCATTTTCGCCAAGCTAAATATGTTACGAAAGTAGTAGAAATGCCTCAGAGACACGTTTTCTAAGCTTGACGAAACGTTAGTTCATGAGAACAACATAATTTTTCTTCCAACAAATTCTCAGTTTATTTTCTCGAGCATGTGCTCTCGTAGGACCTCTGTAGCATTCTTAGACCACAGCAGAACACCTCCGTATTCGTCCAATGTCTGCTATCTTGTCTATGTTCAAAATGGTTCAAATGGCTCTGAGCACTATGGGACTTAACTTCTAAGGTCATCAGTCCCCTAGAACTTAAAACTACTTAAACCTAACTAACCTAAAGACATCACACACACCCATGCCCGAGGCAGGATTCGAACCTGCGACAGCAGCGGTGGCGCGGTTCCAGATTGTAGCAACTAGAACCGCGCGGCCACCACGGCCGGCTCTTGTCTATGTGATAAGGACACCAAACGCTGGAATAACACTCAAAAATTTGGCGTATTTTCGTTTTATAAGAGCGTCCATTTTCGAATACACTGAAACGTTCGAGGGACTCTTCTAACAAAACTAAGACCCACTCGTCTTCCATAAGACTTATTTTATACGTTTCTACCATAACCTGCTGTGTCTAAATACAACCCCCAAATATGTGTATGACTTAAAGTGCCCCAGTGATAGCCACTTATCTTATAATACGGTGATAAAGGATTCTTCCTCTTTGTTAATAGCACTATCTGGCATTTATTCCTTTTCAAGGCAAGGTGCTATTCATTCCACCGAGTTAGAAATATTTATAAGCATTTCTGGATTTCGATACAACCGTCCAATGTCGGTACGTTCCATTAGTCGAAGGCATCGTCGTCAAATAAATTAATAGTCGTTTCAATCCAGTTTTATGGACTAAGATACATTAATAAACAATTCTTTGAATCACTCATATATTTGCGAGAATCGAGAATTCTCTGTGTCATCATATTCTGAGTGCTAAGTCAACAACAGGGTGCAGTATCGAAGGCCTTTCTAAAAAATTTGAAGTGGCATCCAACTGTTCATCTACTACAACTGTTTTCCAAAAAGAAGTAAATAAAATAAAAAAGGGATGCAAGGAAGATTAGAGTTATCGTTTCGTTGACAGCGCGGTCATTACAGACGGAGCACGAGCTCGGAATATTTGAGCCACGTGGAAAGAACTCGGCCGTCCGCTCTCGAAGGAATGATCGAGGCATTTTCGTGCAACGATTTAGGGAAATCACAGAAAACCTAAATCTGGATGAATGGACGGGGACTTGAACTGTCGTCTTCCCGAATGCGAGTCCAGCGTACTGACCACTGCGCCCTGTCACTGAAATACTGTTTTTCAGAAACTTTCTACGAATAGCAGTGTGCAAGCCGTGTTTCTCAAAAGTAGTCCTTTCTGTACCCGTGCAAAATCACAACGAGAAATTTGTTTGCCGCCAGGGAGAACAGAATATTACAGTTCAAGATATGCTGTACAATATTGCTACAGTGCTGTAATTCTGTTTCTCTGAACGCTTACTCATTTTGTTAACGGAAGTGAAATGCTCTTCTCTGTTCACATGAGTATATTCGCTTCGCTGTGCAAGAGATCGTTACGCAGTATGTGTTACGAAAAACGCTGATTTCACAACCTGTTCAAAGACAGAAAACATAATGACTCTATTGTATTCACTGGGTGCTCGAGGTGATTTCTTTGCCGGAACTGCACACACAAGAAAGAAAAATATGTGTTCATAAAAGATTCGCTACGCCTATATAGAAATAACTCTTTCGAGAAGATGTGCACAAAACGTCAGTCATCTTGGTTCAAATGGCTCTGAGCACTATGAGACTTAACTTCTGAGGTCATCAGTCCCCTATAACTAAGAACTACTTAAACCTAACTAACCTAAGGACATCACACACATCCATGCCCACGGCAGAATTCGAACCTGTGACCGTAGCGGTCGCGCGGTTCAAACTGTAGCGCCTAGAACCGCTCGGCCACTGTGGTTTCCACAGAGTGACACTGGAAATATTGACGACGGTTCGTAGCTTCGTCATCAACTAACGTTACCTAACCGCAGACAGAGTTCCTATTCAGTATATCCGTCTAAAAGCGACGCATTTGCACCATCATTCAATGAAATTCTCTAACACATTTCGGGAAAATAGGCATCAAATCGTAATTCCCGACTGTTGGTTTTCAACGGCCAGACAGACAGTTGTCCTAGGGCCGTTATGGTGGGTGGAACAGTGTGGGCCAGCCACATTAAGTGTTCACTTCTTCTAGTGCCGGTGAAGTTGTCTCACATTATAATGGTGAATCTGAGTCATTTTTCAGGTGTTACGTTGCACCTTCCACCTAAGGGCGTATCTGAATTTCTGCAGCCTGTCCTTGACAACTTGCTGTCGTTCGTAAGGTCACATACCAGCATATCAAGGAAAATCACAACTCGATGAAACACCTACAATGATTGATCAATAGCTTTCAAGTTTCACAGGCCTCGTCGAACCATTGGTACACCTGTAAACACCCATAACGATTCGACCATGTTTTTTTGTCCTGTCACCGAACGCTGCAAGTACATTAAGGTACGTTCATCTTTATTTTCCTGAAATCGGGACGGACCGTACAAATATTCGTATGCGTGCCGGCTTTTCATATGTAAATACAGAGCAGATGCAAAGTAAGCTCACTAACTGTAATAAGACTTCACCAGCAGTACACATTGCTCACTTCAACGATTTTATGTCTATATACGTGAAGATACGGTAACGGGATTGTCGTCCTAGAAAATACATTCGACAGTGTAAAATAGTGCACTATGTTAGAGAATCTCAGGAAAAAAGGTATAAACTATAGGGAAAGGCCGGTGGTATATAGTATGTACAACAATCAAAAGCAAAAGATAACAAAGGAGGACCAAAAACGAAGTGCTCGAATTAGAAAGAGTGCAAGACAGATATGTAGTCTTTCGCCCCTAGTGTTCAATCTATACTTCGAAGCAGGAATGACAGAAGTAAACGAAAGGTTCACAAGTGATACTAAAATTCTGGGTGCAAGGATGTTAATGACAAGATTCACTGGTAACGTGGCTATCCTCAGTGAAGGGGAAGAAGAATTACGGATTCTGTTGAATGGAATGGACAGTCTAATGAGTAAAAAATATGGGTTAACAATAAACAGGAAAAAATAAAAGTAATGAGAAGCAACAGAAATAAGGACATTGAGAAAGTTAACGTCATATTTGATGATCAAGATAAATATTGCGTTCCTGGCCAAAAGATGTTTCCTAATATCAAACATCAGCCTTAATTTGGTGAAATAATTTCTGAGAAATGTGTGGAAGTGATTCATGGATTGTAAGAAAACCGGAAAAAGAAAATGGTAGCATTTTAGGTGGAGTGATAGGAAATGAGGTGGATCTCTGTAGAATAGATGAGTAGTGGAACGTGTGGAAAAGAGACACGATGAGGGAAGAAGTGTTAAAACACAGGGAATAAACTCCATGGTACCTGGGGAGCAATGAGAGAGTAAAAACTGTAAAGAAGAATGGAGACTGGAACTCCCGTAAATCCATCAGGTAACTGACAACGATTTTTGCAAGTGCTGCGCTGTGATAAAGGGTGAAGAATTTTTGGTGGGCGTATAAATTTAGTCAGAATACTACATAGATATGGTAATTATCTCCCAGAGAATATTTGAGGATATTGCAGTGATATAGTAAAGTAATAATGTAAGAATTAGCTCCCCGTTTCGAACATTGTGTATTCCTTCAGTTTAACATCCACTAGACAAACTGTCAAGTATGTTAAATTCAGTTTTCTGCATCTAATCTAAACTGTTCGATCAATGGGTAATTACTTTCCGTAAAAGATTTAGTTTTTTATGAAAGTCGTTTATTTGTGCTGAGTACTCAAGGCTGTGAACTTTCTTTCCCAGTTAATATATTTCCTGGTAACATTTATGAGTGGAAAGAGAGTGCAGCTCCTGTATAATCATTGCTCACGATGTGGAATTACAGGAAACTTGTGTTTGTTTATTCATAAGTTGATGAGTTAGTGTACTGTATATGTTAATAAATTAATATGTATCTATACAGCTTTTAGCGTGATTAGGCACAAATTTTTAAATATATCCTATTTCGATGTTAACTCATTTGCAAATGAGATGGAGGACTTAATTAAGTGAATAATGGGATGACGTGTAATATTAACAGTACAGGGTTCTCAGGAACGAGAGTAATGATAACGTGGAAAGCTTTTGTAATCGCATGTAACATTCATTTGCAGAAAACCGTCAGTAAATTAATAAAAATCACACAAATGCGTTAGTTAAATCTCAAATAACTCTGTATAGAAATTTAATGAATAGACTGATGACAATGTTGAATTTGTATGAACAAGAATAATTTTCAGAATGAGATTTCCACTCTGCAGCGGAGTGTGCGCTGATACGAAACTTCCTGGCAGATTAAAGCTGTGTGCCCGACCGAGACTCGAACTCGGGACCTTTGCCTTTTGCGGGCAAGTGCTCTACCAACTGAGCTACCGAAGCACGACTCACGCCCGGTACTCACAGCTTTACTTCTGCCAGTACCTCGTCTCCTACCTTCCAAACTTTACAGAAGCTCTCCTGCGAACCTTGCAGAACTAGCACTCCTGAAAGAAAGGATATTGCGGAGACATATCTTAGCCACAGCCTGGGGGATGTTTCCAGAATGAGATTTTCACTCTGCAGCGGAGTGTGTGCTGCTATGAAACTTCGTGGCAGATTAAAACTGTGTGCCCGACCGAGACTCGAACTCGGGACCTTTGCTTTTCGCGGGCAAGTGCTCTACCAACTGAGCTACCGAAGCACGGCTCACGCCCGGTACTCACAGCTTTACTTCTGCCAGTACCTCGTCTCCTACCTTCCAAACTTTACAGAAGCTCTCCTGCGAACCCTGCAGAACTAGCACTCCTGAAAGAAAGGATATTGCGGAGAGATGGCTTAGCCTCAGCCTGGGGGATGTTTCCAGAATGAGATTTCCACTCTGCAGCGGAGTGTGCGCTGATATGAAACTTCGAGTCTCGGTTGGGCACACAGTTTTAATCTGCCAGGGAGTTTCATATCAGCGCACACTCCGCTGCAGAGTGGAAATCTCATTCTGGAAACATCCCCCAGGCTGTGGCTAAGCCATGTCTCCGCAATACCCTTTCTTTCAGGAGTGCTAGTTCTGCAAGGTTCGCAGGAGAGCTTCTGTAAAGTTTGGAAGGTAGGAGACGAGGTACTGGCAGAAGTAAAGCTGTGAGTACCGGGCGTGAGTCGTGCTTCGGTAGCTCAGTTGGTAGTCGGCTCTCAGCCGTGGCAGCGTGCGGACGGCCCCGCACGCCGGCCAGTGCTCCGCTGCAGGCGTTGTTTACATCCGCGTCGTAGCTTTCAGGCTTGCGTCCGTCCACCGTGAACAACATGTCGAGCGCTTACCGCCGTGAGACCCTTAAAGTTTCCTTCCCAGCTGAACATGCGCGACCTCGTGCACATGAAGTTGAAACGTTCATACGTGAAGAAGTTCGTTTAGATCCTAACCACGTTATCGGAATCCATTTTTCGATTACGAGTAGTGTCGTTCATATTAAAATGACAAACACCGAGGTGTGTGAAGATGTTATTCGCCGCCATGCCAATGGACTTAAGTTCAAATACTCTGATGGTCACGTCGGAGCCGTAACAATTGAACTCGCAGAGTACGGTCAACGCACGATTAGGGTGTTTGAACTACCTTTTGAAGTGCCGAAGGACGAAGTTGTCTCTGCGTTACAACCATACGGTAACGTCATCGGTTACGTAGAGGAAAAATGGCAAACCTTCACGACCTACCATGTCCTTAATGGTGTGCGTCAGGTCAAAATTGAACTGAAAAAACATATTCCATCATACCTGACAATTGGCGGGGTGCGAGCCATTGTCATGTACGACGGCCAACCCCGAACATGTGCGGATTGTGGACAAGAAGGCCACGTCAGATCCGCCTGCATGCGACGCCGCCTGATCCAGACGCCGGTCGGCGAGGAAGCGTCCCCAGCGGTGATGACTCAGATCCCTGTCACATACGCCAAGGTTGCCCAGGAAGGTAGCACGTCTACACAGAGTCTTCCTGCTCCGTTGACGTCGTCTGATCAGGTAGATGCAACCGCTCCTGAGATTCCTTCTGAGGTGCCCCAGACGCCAGATCCTAACCTGCCGAATCATCGCAGCACTGTGACTGAAAATGCTACTGAGATGGACGTTGATCCGGGAGTGGTACCTACTTCTGCTTTCCTTCAGACTGGTCCGGAGTCAGACGAAAGCCACCCGCAATCGGACTCTGAACGACTTGTTCGAAAACAAGGGTCGACACGAAAGAGGAAGAAACGTAGCCGTACACCCCCTGATGAATCCATTCTACGGATGGATACCGGGGATGCAGACCCGAAGATGGACGACAAACCGATCTTTGATGACCGAAAGGCTGATGCGAAAGACCCGCCACAGGCGACCACTGGCAACGAACACCCCTCCTTACTGACGCCGTCGCCCCCACAGGTCGACGTTGAAGAGAGCCTATCCGATGAGACGAAAACTACGTCTCCTCTCCACGTGGATGACGTGCACAGCCGATGCCCTACCGCAGCATCAGTCTCCTGGGCGGACGACGTGGAGATCGAAGGGACTGGGGCGGACGCTGCTGATGATGGGGCACCCCCATCGGTTGCGCCAGGGCCCGCAAACTCTCCACAATAGCAGCCTCTTCAGCGGACCGGCAAGATCGACGACCTCTCGCTCCTGAAGAAGAAGTCCCGCCTGTGCCTGTGGGACTCCAACACCAGCATTATCGTGTCGCAACGATTAACCTCGCGACCATTCGTGCGCCCCACAAACTAGCGCTGCTCCGCGATATGATTTATGATGCGGACATAGATATTGCGCTTTTTCAGGAAGTGCATGTCGCCGATTTTTCACCACCACATGGCTTCACGGTGCATCTTTCTCCCGCTTCGGACACCGGTAGTGGTGTTGCCATCATCTTACGCGAAGGTCTTCCTGCCGAAGATGTCCTATACCTCCCCAGCGGCAGAGGTATGGCCCTTACTCTCTTTGGTGTACGCATCATCAATATTTATTCGCCGTCGGGCTCCAGCTACCGTCGTGAACGCAATGCCTTCTTCGCGAATGAAGTCACACCCCTTTTTATGGGACCACACGATGACTGGATCATGGGTGGAGACTTCAACTGCACCCAGCGACCTCAGGATCAATTGCCGCGTCACTCACCATGCGCAGCTCTGGAAACAGTCGTCACGCGGCTACAATTTGTCGATACGTGGAGACATGTTCACGGTGATCTTTTGGGCTTTACGTACCACACTGCGCACTCCTCTAGCCGACTGGATCGCATCTACATCTCGCGATCCCTAATTCAACACACTCGACAGGCTGAAATCTGGCCTGTTGCTTTCTCAGACCATGAGGCTTACTTCTGTGATGTTGTTCTCACAAGACAGGCAGTATGGCACGGACGTGGTTTATGGAAACTGAACACGGCACTTCTTAATTCACCTGACTGTCGACTTCTAATAGAAGACACTTGGATCACATGTAATAGACGCCGACCCACGTATCCGTCTACCATATCCTGGTGGATCCAGTGTGCAAAACCTGCTCTTCGAAAAACTTTAATCCGGTATGGCAAAGATGTTGTCGCCTGGAGGAAGAGCACTATGGACTTTTACTACAGGATCCTACGAGAATGCTGCACGATGCCAGCCTCCCCTGAGCGCCATACAAGGATGAACCAAGCTAAGGCCCAAATCTCCAATCTCATGCGACGGCATTTGGAAGGGGCGATAGTACGATCTCGTACTGCTGATCGCATGCCTCATGAACATCCGTCGATGTACCATATCATCCAAGAACGACAAAATCGACGCCGAAAATTGATTCACGTACTAACGGATCAAGAAGGGCGTCGCTACGTAACCCAATCTGCCATAGGGAATGTGCCTCACGCCCACTACCGGCAGCTCTACGCCGCAGTTCCACATTCCCCAGAGTTGATCGAGGAAGTCTCACAGCTCAACTTCGGTGGTATCCCAGGAGATGCGGCGATTGACTTGATGTCGGAGGTGACTGATGAGGAAGTCCGCGATGCGATACGGGCAGGAACCATCAATCGCTCCCCGGGCCCCGACGGTCTTCCCCTCGAATTTTATCGCACCTTCCGTGATTTGTTAGAGTCCACCTTCACCTCCATCTGTCGGGAACTGATGTCTCCGGAAGTACCTGTGCCGGACGCTTTCATGGAAGGAATTATTATTCCTGTACATAAACCGCACGGTGGCAACAATATCAGTGATTATCGGCCCCTCACTCTCCTTAACAGTGATATGAAAATCTTCACTCGCCTTTTGGCAGCACGACTTAAAAACGTTGCCCGCTATGTTGTGTCGCCAGACCAAGCATCTTTGGGAGACGACAACAATATTCGCACGGCTTTATGCCGCTACAGGGATATGATCGCCGTTACCCAGGCACAACGCCTCTCTGGGGCACTTGCGTCTTTGGACTTCAGTCAAGCTTTTGACAGGGTTGACCATTCGTTCCTTACGGCCGTTCTCCACCATATGGGTTTCCCGGTCGCCGTTATCACGGTAGTGATGCGCCTTCTGCGGGGTGCCTCATCCAGGATTCTGTACAATGGCAGACTCACTCCACCGATAA